>NW_019103902.1:0-235335 GCF_001856785.1 Myzus persicae
ATCCAAGTAGTTTTTTTTTTTAAATCCATCTTCATTTATATGAAATACCAAAATGTAATTAATGTATCAGTTGACTTATAAATAGCAATATTTTTACATGGGGTCTCCAATAATATACCCCTGTTTTCAAAAACTTAGATCCGACGACCGGCACTAGTACAGATTACAATAATGATATTATAATATATGACCAAGCCTTCGAAGGAATCAGTAGTTGTAGTTAATTAATACATCGCAGACTGAGTTGTCTTTACAAGACGAACGATAGTTTCCTGTTTTGGGTCACACGAGGTAATAATAATATTATAATATTATGGAACTCTTCGCGAAATGTTATGTTTGCACGTATACATTATGCAACAATAATCGTCTAATTATAAGGAAAAAATACAAAAGTTTAAAAATAAAATAATTATATTACTTATCATACTATATTTGCTACATCGTAAACTCTTACACGCATTATAGTGTTTTATGTGTAGCAGTCTTCGTATTGGCGTTGCTACAAAGATAATAACGATGTTTATGAACCCGATGTTTACGTTCGTCGTATATACACGTAGCTGCAGTGTTATACTCCATAAATATATTATGCGACTGACATGATGCTATAAAACGTCTTACCTATTATAATTATTGTCACTCGAGAAAAATTTAAAAACTCTGTCATTGCGGGGAAATAAAAATCGCGTTTTGCATGCCAAAAACCCGCCGAGAGTAATCGTCCGAATCTATGAGAGAAAATGAAAAAAAAAACGCATATCCGAGAATCGGAATTTACACGTGTGGAGGGACTTTTCTTAACGTCTTTTTACGTGTTTTCGGACGAATGCATATAAAATTAAAACAACGACGACTGCGAGTACGCCGAGTAATTTATATGCGAACGTTTTTCACGTCTGTTGGACTGCAAAAAAACTTAAACGTCAACGAGGGAAGGGTGCGGTGTTGTAGAATGGAGTAAAAAGTCCGCTGGCGCTTATCGGATGGTTTCGATCGAGAACTGACTTTTCCACTGAAGTCCGTATAAATTTGCGTGCTTCAACGTGCCGGAGCAACAGGCGTTTTCACAAACAAAACGGGCATTTGACAAAACGAGTATTTTCTTTGACATATTATTATCATATACTTTTCCTGTCGACGTTTTTCTTGCCACCGACGACGATAATGCACATCAAACCAATAAAATATGCAAGACTTCTTCTTCTACTCATGTGCTGATGATAGTTTTTCGCTTCTGGTCGTATAACATTATATATTATATGATGCTCTTCTATATTATGTGTTTAATAGTTGCGAGTTCGTCGGATTATTCTCGTGAGCGGAAGTATAATATTTTACGACCCACAAGGGGCATTATTATAATATAAGTATGAATAAAATCGTTTTTCCACCTACCGATTTCACAGACTCTGCCAAAGTCTCTCGGCCGATATTCTATTTCTACGACGTATATTATTGTACACGTGTATTATATTATATTTTATAAACGCGCGACGACAACCCGACGGTGGTTAAAATAATCTCGTAGAGTTTTTACGACTATTGCATCGTCATATGGAATGTTAAGATACAGGGTGATTCATCATGTTTGCAAGCATACTCACCCTCTTTTTCTTCAATAACGCTGCAGTTATTCAAAATCTGATTTTTGGAATTATTTATTATTAATTATTATTATTCTTATAAAGACCATAATATTTTCAGATTCTTCAGAAATTATTTAGTGGATAATTTTTTTTTTTTTTGAAAATATTATTGTACCGAAATCTAAATTTGAACGTGTAGATTTCGAGCTACTTGATTTGTGTATTAAGGACCGTAAATCCATGGTAATGGGTATGGAAAATTTGGGGGCTATAGTGATATTTTTGTGATACCATTTTTAAAGTTTAGTATAAACACTTGAATAACTATAAGAATCTAATTATTTGAGTTTTGAATAAAGGTAAATAAACACTTTCAAAAAAAAAATCAACTACCTAAATAATTTACAGTAAAAAAGAGGCGGGTTCTCGTTTGAAAATTGAAACTGCTGAAGGTTCATTTCGATATATTATGCGTTAAGAAGGTAGGTTGGATGGCCATACCGTTGTAAATGGTCATTTTAAAAAGATGAATGAATAGTATTTGTGGCATAGGAACTCGTTGGAAATCGTAGGCAGAGGATAGTGCACGTCAATGAAAATTCGTCGAGTCATTAAAATACTATTACATCTCATCGTGGTTACCTTGGTTCGAAGACTCGTGCAGCCTCGGGTCACTGTAACCGCTGCGGACGCTCGACCTGCTGTCACTGAGATGTTGACCGTGCTGGGCTCCAACGGCCGCGGCCACCAGCGCCTTTTTGCGGATCGACCGGCCACCGCTGGTGCGGGCACTCTGCGACCGTACAGCCGGCCGACGGCGCTTGTTGTCCTCGGCGGCCGCTATGGCGGCCGCGCCTCCTACGTGCCTATGCGGTGGAGGTGTGGACGCGGCTGCCTTAGCGCAGGCCAACAGGTATTCGGTGCTACCTGGTGGGAAGCCGAATGCGCATATGGACGCCGACCGGGCCTTGTTGTACAGCAGACCGTTTTCTTCGGCCGCCATCTTTGTCGTCAGGAGTCCTCGTCGTCGTCGTCAGCAGACCTCCTCGTCTTAGTGTGTGAGATGGCAGTTTTCTGCGAAAGAGAATATAATACCTAGGTTAGACTACATACCTACTTAGTAATACACGTGTTTGAGGTGCATATTTCCAGCTCCTTGACAAACAAAAATAACTTAGTTCACCGATATTGGACATCCACTAGCAGCGGAAGGCAATAAATAGTAGGGTTGGGATTTCTAAGCAGTTACATACCTACTTTTTTCCTTGAGTCTAAATTTATAGGTTGCCAGATATGTCCGTGATTTGGATAATCTTCGACTAAATGGAACAACTTTTTTCCCGAAATCTTAGAATATTTTTAACATTATGAGTATAATATTTTCATAGTTAAATTTTTGAACATTTTTTAAATTTTAAATTTTAAATGATATTTTGTTATTGAACATTTATAATTATTGGGTTATTTAATCCATTTAACTATCGAAGATTTACCATCTAATATTATCTAGGTCAGATGACCGATGTAATTGCCTTTACATTATTTTTGTTAATCATTAGTACGATAAATTAGACCTTTGTTGGCGAATTGATCAATAAAAAAAATTGAAAGAACATATTATATCATTGCGTTAATAATGCAATATTCAATTTAATAATAATTCGGTATAAATAATAATTAACGAGTAGTTTCTGTTTCAATTAGTTCCTGATTTTGATGTAACAAATATTAATTTATAAAACTGCTGGTAATCAAAATGAATATTTTACAATTCTGTATTGCATATCAATCCTAGGCCTAGAAATAAGTAATAGTTACTCATTTTACTTACCCATAACCAATAGCAATCAGAAAATATCTTTCGGTTTTAATAATATTGATATCGATCAAGTCATAGTAAAATAAGCGGTTCAGTGGCTCAATTTATTATCTAAAGCAAAACCTATCTGCCTTCTTTGAGTCGTCAATATTTTTAGTATTTTTGTAATTATATTTGTAAGTACTTTTTTGCTCTTTTTGAGCATCATCCAAAAACTTTGCCTTTTATACAGTTTAATAGCTGTTACCCATGGCTGTTACCCCTTCTAATATATTCTAATATACATTACTACTTGTCCCCGCTATCCTAATTTCTGTTCAACATTTGATGTAAAATTGTCAAGAACTGTGCATTTGGAAATGTGTAATTTACATACAACCCAACTAATAATATGTATGTATTAGTTGACTATCTATCATAATCCATCCATCTATTCATCGCCTCCGTTTTACTTCAGATGATATATTTTCAATTGTTTTTTGTCAACATCGGTCGTGTATTTTTTTAGTATTATATAAACCTTAACCATGTACTTTTACTCTGATATCATATTATAATAGGTGTCACTCAATTTTACATTCATATGAAATTGATTCATCAGTCTAAATAACAAAATATAACACAATACAGACAAATATATCTAATTAAAATAACTATTTTATTATTTGTAACCAATATTAACCATATACTTGAACAAAAACATATTCAGTTTTCGTGAGCTGAAACAAAATTCATGGGTAAGCTTGTAACCTATATACTGACCTATATGGGTCGAGAAACGTAACTTTTCCTGAGTCTCAAGAATCTATTGATATTACTTTTATTGAAAATAGTCCGGTATATTTGGAGCCCATGGAGCTTATGGAGGACACAGAAAGAAACATTCATTTGTATATTTATGGATGTGTTGTTTATAGAATGTGAATAAAGAAGTTAGGAAAACTCACTCTTCGACCGTAAAAAAACTCCATGTTGCTAAATGTCGTATTTGAATACAGAGCAATAAAATCCCAAGCATAATTTAAAAATAATTTGATAATCTATATGTTTTGGTGTATATTCCTTTATATGAGCTAGTATAAATCTGTATTAAATTCTCATATTTTGACATTTTTTAACACTGGCTAGTATGAATTTATTTTGAATAGAACCGTTATTAAATCATATTACAAACGATTGTCACTATGTACAGTAACTATGGATATATGGATAAGTAAATTAGTAAATGATTATCTTTATATCAACGACCGTAACTATAATATTATGTACTTAATAGTTACTAAGGGATGGAAACAACGGGGATAAGAGGGGTTCTAAACTTAGGTTTAGAAACCTAAAATGAATGTTTCTTTGTTTATCCTATTTAGTACCAAAAACTACAGGACTGTTTTCTGTTTAAAAGTGGTATAAATAGATTCCCTGAGACTTGGACTTTGGAGGGTATCATTAAAGCTTATTATTTGTCAACCAATATAGGTTGCTTATAGGGTGGCTTACACATGAATTTAGTGTTGGGCGTTGGCTCACGAAAATCTAATAAATGTTCTGTTTATTTTTAAGGTTGACACCGGATACAGAAATACAATTTTTATAGACTAGACGACCCACCATGAGCTGCTATTGACTTTTTTTTTTTTAAATAAAATAATATTTAATTAATAATTTGTCATTGAAATATACATAAATGTTTGTGTGTTTGCAGCTTATGAGCACAAAAATTACAAGACCAATCTTAACAAAAATGTTCAGAAAGTATTTTTAGACACATCAGAAAAGTTTAGACAGTAGTTTGGATCACATTTGAAAGTAAATAATATGCAATCCACCTTAGGTGAATAAATTACAAATATCAGTGTGATCATAACGCCGTATTGTGTGTTCGTTTATTTTTTCGAGGTTGAAGTCTGGTTATATAGCTAATACATTATAATATGGAATAATATTATATTCTAAAACAAACTTGCAGGTCCGGAAAAAAAATTGAATTGAGAAATTGTTGCTCGATGATACCAAAAATGATTGATTTTCTATAATTATTTAGGGTTATTCGGAAGTTCCATCTGCTTATTTGTTCATTATACTTTTCATTTATATAATACTAGCTGTATGGTAACCTTGCATGGATTACAATTAATCTATATCTTTTTATCGTTTTCCGTTTTTCATCAGTTTAAATATATAATACAAACCCTCATTAACACAATTATAATATTATATATTATATAATTATACAATAATTATATTATTACAATTATATAATTAGTTTCTTGAATTATAATTTGGCATTACGAAACCTTTATTCTTGACATCATTTTGATCTAAATAAAAAACAGTGGAACCGACTCAATGAATACTCAATATTGTCGATCTATGTTTATGTGTTTACATAAAAAATATGATCAGGATTAAAAAGTTGCAAATCAGAAAAGTAATCATTGTAATTATGATGTTCATGAATATTTAATTTTAATATTTGACAATACTACTGTTTACAATCTCTATATTTTATTAAATTAAATAAAACTATCATATCGCTAAGTGTACTAGTAGCATTTAAACCAATATTAATTTTTAAATTATCCAATAAAGTTTGACCCACATTCATAAATTGAGGCAAGTGAATATTTTCATAAATTATTGATTTTATGTTTATTTAAACATGGTATTTGTAAACAGTAATACACATTTATAATCAATACTTTTTGAAAATATTTACTTTTCACAATTTATAAATACAAGTAATGTTATTAAATACCGGCGGCTGTTTATTTATTGAACTATTCAATTTTAATTAAATATTTTTTTAAAATTTAATTTCATTTAAACCAATAGAAAACATTTACTGTTTTTGCAAAAATATATTTAATTTCCGTTCACCAAGACAAAATCCCTCCTATGAGCCCATCTTTAAAATACGAACTTTTAAAAATGCTTTCTTTTAGTGTATGGAGATGATAATGAAAATGTCAAGTCTCTAATTATCATAGTTTTGGCTCTACATTGATAAGTCAGTCGTGGCATTTTCTTTTATATACACAGAATATATAATAGGTAGTTAGCTATTATAGTAATCACTTATAATAAGGGAAACTTCAGAATGTACGATGTGTCATTAAATTATGTAAATGCATTGTGTGATATTAATTTTGATTTAATAGTCAACACTGTCTTCGTCACCTCCCCCCCCTCACACACACACACACACATGCCATATGTATTAGCTCCATCGTCGTAACTCGAAGATGTACATTTTCGGATCTCAATTTTATACTCGTCATTATTAAACAATATCCAAATATCTCAACACTATTTTTTTTTTTTTTTTTTTTTTTTTTTTTTTTTTTAGAATGTTGTTTTGTTTGACTTTTTTTTTTTTTTTTTTTTTTAAATTGATCCTGAGCCCGGCCCAAACACTATTATATTATTTATAAACTATGTAATTTGATCAACTCGACATAGTTATTGAGTTTTTATTCCTTCGCTGGACGTCAGGCGTCAATAATTTTATTGCGTTTTTTTTTTTTGGGACTCGAGATTATAAGTTATAAAAAAATATTATCATAGATAAATAATATTATAATCGTTTTTTATGGGTTGAATATTTTATGTAGGTAGATGGTTTTGCGGAGAGTGAAATAGTCAATATGTTTGAAAATAGAAACGGTCTCGCTGCCGGGGATAAAGAATTGATGTTTCGAATTTGTCTAACAGCCGTTTAAGGACGTCGTAAAATATATATATATATATATGGACCACTGAAAAATATTGTAACGTGTGACGTATTGCGATCAATTATCGTGCATAGTATAGTGTATACGATGTTCGCCTTGACGGATAATAAATTCCAAAAAAAAGCAATAAAACGTCAATACTTAAAAACTAGATTTATAAAGAGAGAAAATGAGAGTGCATATTAACAAAAGTATTATTGATATTATAGAGAAAAACCATATTTATTATTATGTTAGTCTGCTGCAGTGTGTTTACAGTATTCTAAATCAGCGATCGACACGCTTTGAATTTGATTGATTCGAGTAAACTATAATTCAAAAGAGAATAATAAACATTGATTTTGGTTAAGTGATGAAAAACGTTAACAGTCTACCTATTATTATGTTTGCAAACGTTTGATCCCATATTGCAGTTTCCTTATTAATCATTTTTTTTTAGGTTCAGCTGCGTTTTTAAAATTGTTTGGCCCACCATATTACCAGTCAGATTTATTGTGCAATTCGATGAAAACTTTATGATATGGGTAACATAATAAAACAGGATGATATTATATCATATATGTATATAAGTTAAGAAACCTCAATCTGAGAGCGTTTCTATAAGTTTCTTTTAATTTAATACAACTCAATAAACTACAATTTTTATACACAATATTAACAACCTTTATATTTTTTAACCTACATTTTGATATTAGCTTGTATGTATCTATTTTAATTACTAACTCGTATTTACTTTGAACAGAAACGTTACTAAACTATTTATTTGTTCAAATATAGACTGTAGTATTAAAATATTTAAATTAATAAGACTCTGTAGGTAAGTGTTTTTCTAGTTTTAACATATATAAATATGTTCAGAGAGTGGATACACGTTTTTTGTTTCTGCCCGATTTTTAGTAAGGTTTTTGTCTTTAGGAATATTCTCTATAAAATAGTAAAAGATTTAATATGCAACTATATTTGTTAAATAATGCAATCAAATATATAATTTACCAATATTTTCCAAACTATCAAAAAGATAGGTTAGCGTCTTATAATGTTAAAACAAATTTTATAAATATACTTTTATGTAAGCTAATTTTTTTTTATTGATTTTAATTTTGATTTAAAAATATATCTACAGCGTTTTTATTTTTTTGCCTCCAAGACAAAATCACTGGTTACCTTTATGAAATTGAAATTAATGAGCATAATACTATGACATAGAATCAAGCATATTGTCCATCGAATTATCGAGCATTTCACACTACTTTCATTGAAATATTCTGTAGAAAATTAATTTATCATCTCTATAATATATTTTAAATTATGTAAAAATATAGAAAATAAAAATAGATAGTGTGTATTAACATCAGGTGATTCGTGGAGATAACTGACCAATTTTTTTAAATTTACTCTGAAAAAAAATACCAATAAAATATGTAAAGCTCAGTTTCACTTATATTGTTTTGCAGTTAAGTAGGTACATACTATATTATACTAGTTTGTCAAGCCAACATTTAGAGCGTGCACCGTGTAATATTATCATTTATGATGACGGACTGTATTTGTAAAGTTGTTTAGCATCTGTTGGCTGACTTATATAAATTATTATGTGAAACATCAGATATAGCTACTATTTGGTCCTCGTACGTCAAACCTCAGATTCACCAATTTAATATATTTAATTTATTTTCGTCGATTTTCGAATATATAGTTGCAGCAATAGTCATTTGTATTGGTCGTTCGTCACGAATAATACGCAATATAATTTTAATGGTGTTGCGTTTTTTGCAAGTCGTCATAAAAATGTTAAGTTTACGTCATAGTTTTGCATTTGACTTACTTACCATAATATTTTTTTCTATATTTTATTTTTTAATTGTTCGAACGTTTTTTTGAAATATTTATAACTCTGTTTACTAGTATTATTGGCGTTCGGCGCAATCATTTACGATGGTTTTCTGTCACAACCACGCCATGACCACAAGAATATTATTTTGTTTTCGGTTTATTTTATTAAACCGATCGCGATGCAAACTTTAGCACAGTTTGTTATTAAATAGAGCCAATAATATCGATATGGCTCAAATTCGCTTAGTCGAACATTTAACATATTTTATACTCAATAGTTAATATTATTATCGACATTAACGGCTAAAACTGCGTGTAAATATTGTACTTTGTTCGACAACACTTGGTTATATTTTTTTTTTCAAGTCAGAAAACGAAAAGAATTTTGAAAACTATTTTTACGCGTGAAGAAACTGTGTGGGATTGAAAATATTTGGTGCTCGCTATGTGCGTTGTCAACAAAATATTATTTAGAAATCCCGTCATTGAAGCACCAGCAGCAGTTGACTTTTCTTTGTCGTATAATATAGTTTCATCATAAAACCTTTTATTAAAAATAAAATGAATCTTTAAGCGCGTTGGTATTATTTCATCACCCTATCATTAAATTTAAAGACGCTAATATTTTATAAAAACAGATTATATATATTATATTATGTATATACAAAAGTATATCTTCTTCTGAATTTATCATCGAGAAGTCAAACATAGAATTATTGCCGGAGATATTGAAAAAAATAATACTCGTAGAGGTGAAACGTGTGATTTTAAAATAATAATAAATCGCTTTTAATAACATTTGTTTGCGATATAAGTATTATAATGAGTATATTATTATTATTATTAGTTTGACGTACTATAATTCTTACTACTGTAGTTAGATAGTATGTAGCCTTATATAGGTATCCGTTTATATATATTATATTATTATTTATTGAATGAGGCTTGGGAGTAGTTTTTATAAGCAATGAAATTTAATTTTTTAAATTATTTTCCAAAAATACAAAACTCAGTAATTCGTACAACTAGACGAGGAGACCATATTGTATGAGTGTAGTACATAGTTATTTGAGTAGAAGAAAAAGCTAATGGAAGAGACTTTAAAAAAACAAATATATACAATCACTATACGTTCTAAATGCATTTAGAATTTAAAACGCTAACTAGTGCCAACTGACAATTACCGTTTCCCCTAAAACATTCATATGATTGTTGAGATTGGTTATACATTTAAAAATAAGCTTAAATCCACCGTTTAACGACGCCAAAAAAAACAAAACAATTTTCGATGTTTTAGCAGCGTTAAATCAATATACGTTTGAATTTAATAATCTATGTGTATTATATATTTATTTATTAGATTTTGGTGTAAACAACAGTGCAGGGGTGGTATATTCGTTCAGTATTTAGGATTTTATTATAATATATACAATAGACATCCGTTAAAATTATAACCAGATCTGTGAATTTAAAGCATTTACGTATTTTTCTCTACTTAGTAGAATGACTTTTAGCTTGTTTAACATTTTCTCTTACTTCATACTAATGAAGTATTATATTAATTGGCATATTTAACAATATTTATTGACTACCGTCTATTATTGTATACACCAGCATGATTGAATATACAATTCAATATTATTACCTATAAACAAGTTATATTTTGTATTATTTATTTCAATGATATTATTGATCAATATTTTAAACTATTATTTAAATAAGTTGATTTTGCATGAAATTGCTTGTTTTAGTGATTTATTTTAATTTAGCTTATTTAATGTTTTTTTACTACGGTAAATCCACAGATCTACTCCAAATTATTTGACAGACGCAATATAATTAAGCAAAGAATCATTAGAATCTGTTATCAAAGTATAATAATTAAGTTTCGCAAACCAGAGATGATGAAGCTAGGTATGTCTTTACTTAAATGTATGTATTTACATTTTAATAAATTATTATTTAATTTTAAAATTTCAAGTTCAAGTGGTACAGGTGTTGTTGGGCAAACACTTTTATAATATACTCTTATTATTATGACTTGACATTACGACGTCAAACTGTCTTACACGAAACACCGCTTCATGAACTCGTCGTGGAGGCCACTACAAGAGCATACTGTTATATAGGTAAATACGTAAATACAGATCAAATAAGGATGGAGTATTTAAAAACGAGACCATAATGGTCAGATAATCAGCATAGAGAAGGGGCAAGGACGGTTTTTAGTTGTTTTTTTTTTTGGCAAAAACACAGAGTAATAATATAATTTTTCCGACGTATAGAAGAAAATATTATTTGGCAAACCGTTTTCAGGTTGAGGTCAAGTGTTTTTCATCAGACTAATCACACATTGGCCTTGTCGGGTTCACAACGCCATTTAGGAAAATAATACAATATAAAAACACCAGTAAATATTGCGATTGCTCTCCGCTAGTGTATTATTGGATGCACGTCTTGTCTGCAGCAGATGACAAGTGCTATAAACTGTTGTATAGACGCATATAGGTTTTGTGAAATTTGCATAGTATAACATAATACTATTATTTCGTATGAACTATTACCTATCATTATTCGTTTTCGGTTAGTAAGGTGTTACGATGAAAGTACCCAACGAGTTTATTTAAAGATACTTTTGCATTAGGTTTACGATGGTGTCTTTGATACTGTACCTAGTACCTAGTTCATTTGATACATTCTTCATTGGGATTCACAGGTTTCTACGTAGAAAGCAAAATACTTCTAAAAATATTGATGTACATTAATGTTGAATAATAAGCAAGTTATTTTATTTTATTAATGATCATTTAAAGTTATGATTGGTGGAGCATTCTTTAGAAAATGTTTTGCTTCCCGAAGAAATGAAGAAGGTAAAAATTTGGTTTTTTTTTTGTAAAACTGAAGTAGTACTATAAATACATTAAGTAATTGTTTTAATACCATAAATGTAAATTTTGCAGAACTAAAGTAGTTTCAGTTAAACAGATTACCATGACGTGTACGCAACAATAATAAGTATTAATTATAATTAATAAAGTACCAGTGTATACTAAGTGCATATTAATATATTATACATACTATTTTTATAAAACCTCCTGCTTAATAAGCTATTAATACGTGTGTCATAATACATAAAAATATTACCAACTATGGAAACTGATAAATTACCCGCAAATCATGTACACGGGTTGCGAACGCGTTGGACTCGATTTATATCGTTGTTAAAAATATTTAAAAAAAACAACGATCAATCAAGCAAAAATCGGAAGCGTAAACCGTTTATCGAACCGTACTTGTATACCTGCAGTATATCGTGTATACTTTGTGCAATATATTTCATATTATTATATATACGTATGAAAGGCCAAATCATAATTAATTGGAAAATTGTGGGTTTATTTTCTCTCTCAAAAAATACAAAAACAAGCGTGCAACAATTGCTGGAGCGTCACGCGCAATCGAAACGTACTCACGCCCCCGCGAAGTTTACTGATGGAGGGTAATATCTATACCTCAGTTAAAATTTCACGGTCGTACGTTTTCAAACCAATATTATTTATTACTTATAATGTATAGTTATATAGAACTCATCGGGTATAATGTTCTTGAAACATATTTTTTTTAATTAGCCATGTTACGAACCCTGATTTTGAGGTTCATTCGATTCCAAACTGAACCAAACTTATTTTTCATCTTGAATTAAAGTATAAAAAACACCAATTTTATAGTAACAGTATAATAAGTACGTAGTCGTCGATTATTATTATGACATATATACAAAAATATAATATTATTAACATAAAAACAATACTGTTTTAATTCTTGTTCCAGTTTAAATGTATTTTTCGATGAATCGAGTACCTAAAGAACAGTTCTTACAACGTACATTGAAGATATTTTGATAAATATGATTTTGCTAAAATTTTTAGCTGGAAACACGTTTAAAAAAAAACAATGGAAAACGGCTAACGGGTCATTCTAAATGAAGGGTTAAATAAATGTATGGGGCTTTTACCCAAGAGAACCCGTATAGGTTCACTCTGTCTCCGCCATTTTATTAGGAGAATTTAAATCGTAGATCGGCGGTCATTAGTCTTTAATCTTTACCTAGGTCGAGCGCATGTGTGCGAATTAGATTATCGTCCACTCTACAGCAACGATAACGGAATGTGTGAAATAATCGATACAATATTTTACAATCGAAACGATATGTCGATTTTAAATTTAAAACAGTAAATGTAGCATATATTATATCGAAATTGTTTTATTTTTGATTGGAAAGGCGATCAGAAAACAGATGGAAAACAGCAAACAGATAAGTTTAAATATAAGAAAGGGTTTCGTGGAATTCGGTGGGAACTGAACCCGGAAAATTCCATGTAGGTACTGCACCCGTACCTCCACTACATCACTAGGTGACTTTAATCGTAGATCTGTGGACGTTACCTGTAGCGAGCGCGTGTGCGCGAATCCACTTTTCGTCCTTGTCACAGCAACAACATAAAACGATATGACGTCGTCTCGCGGGCTGCCGAGTGAAGAATGTCTTAGCTGCAGCGATTGACTGCAGTAATCACAGTTTCGCTGTCGGAGATACCGCGCGTTCCTAGACAATATATCGCGGTTATGGGTCTACGCCGCAAGCACGAGGCAAATGCTTTTTCGTAATTCGTTTTATTCGTAAGTACTCCAAACACAAAAGACAAACTGATGCGGTGCTGCAGTGGCTGTACGGATGTTGGCTGTCCGCTGCAAGTGGCCGCCGCGAATCGTCGTCGGGCCTGCGCTCGTCCGTCCTCGCTTTCTTCCGTTCTCCCCGTCCGTCTGACTGGTGTTTATAAATAATCCACGCGTATGCGGCTGTCCGTCTTCTCACGGCGCGTTTAATTTTAAATTTTAATCCATTTCGAGTTCGCCAACCCGATCGCGGGCGCCGAGTCATTGTCGCCGTCGTTGCCGTGTGTTATATAATAATAATAATAATAATAATAATAATAATAGTAATAACAAAATTATAATATTATGAAATGTAGATACGTCGTCACTTGAACTTCAAGGAATCACACGCTTTTCAACCAAAAATGTTTTACATATTTTGGCAAGTTTTTACTCAGCATAGTCTATGTTCTATACCATGCTTACCCAGTGTATACTGAACGTTTATCGCAATAATAGAAAAAAAAAATGCATAGTTTTACTATGAACAGTCCAATCATAAAATTTATTGATTACACAACCAAGAGTACCTACATAATGACTGTTATCATAGTTGTTTAAGTTAATTGAGACGAAAAAATGTGTTAAGAAAATGAAGAATATATTTTATATTTTCAATTCGTATATTTTCCATTTTCGAAAGATAACTTTTAATTTTTTCTGTCCAAATAATAATAATAATAATAATAATTTTGATTTAATATAAAATACAATTTTTTTCTTTAAATCGTTAACATTTTGTGTAAAACATCTGGTGTAATAATGTATATACCAATAATGTCTTCATCGACCTTTCAAATTGTAAGGCATTATGATATAACTCTCAATTTTTCACTTTGATCTTAACACTTTTTTCACACATGCAACAGTTTAAGTAGTTATAAATTAAATGTATTACTCAAGTATAGCGCTACATCACAAGAACTTCATAATAGGGATCATCGAAAAAATTTTGTTCTTGAATTTCGATAAATATGCCATGACGACTACATTGGCAAACTACTAACGTTTCGTTGTGTGGTCAACTTGCTCTAGAAGAAGGAGAAAGAAAGATATCATTAAAATTTTAGGTAGTTACAGAAATGAAGACCAAGCATTTTATCCTTTTGAATTGCCATGTATTACAATAATTGAAATTTCAATCATTTTTTCGATGTGTTAAATGGTTCCCACCAGAGTTACATGTATTACTAAAGTACATTTATTATGCAAATAAATGAAATAAGTTAGTTCAGGAAAATGTATAAAATTACTCCAAATTAAGCCTTGTGTCCATCAGAGGTAAGAAAATGCATGGGGCATTGAAGCAACATTAAAGATGAAACATTGATATTTGTGACCGAAATCGGTTTTCAATAAAAGGTGTTTTGTAATCAAAAACAGTGTTGAGAAAAATAAGATAAATATATCTAAATGAATTATCTAGATAAATAATTAATTATCTTTTGTCTTATACCTAAAGCTATTATATTTAAATGAACTCTCGCGTTATCTTAACTGTATCATATAAATAAAACAAAACTTTAAATAGAATAGTATTTTAAATAAAAGTCGAGAACCAGTAGATAAAAACAAAATAATAGTTACAAAACACAAATGCATCTGATTATTGAAATTTATATGGATTTTCCAAAAATGTACATGTAAATTTACAGTTTAATTAGTAATATAGTTTGGCAGACTGCATTCGCTCAGAATTATTTTAAATTGTTTCTAAACATAAATTGAGTAAATTATATTATAAAATAAGTAAATAGTGTTATAAATTATATCGCCTTAATAGCTGTTATTAACGTATGACTTAATGCTGTAGGATTGTGTAAATTGATTCGTCATATAAATAGCTTAAAATGAATACATATATTTTTAAAATTGGTTGTGTACTGACGTATTGTACATTTTTAGAATAATTAACTTACTTGATGGTGAAAAGTTTCAAGCACTGACGAATAATGTTTTATGACTTACAACAAATAATAATTAAAATCGTTACTTTTTGGCTGGAGAGTGTTTTATAAAATAATACAGTATAATATTATACCTACCATAACGACTTAATTTATTTAATAATAAATGTAACATATGTATAATTATGTATTTTTATGTAATATGTTCTGTATTTTTTTTACAATAAGAAAAAACCACGAAACTCTTATAAAGAAATCACTGTGTTAATTTTTGTTTTAGTTAGAAATACTTATTTATGAAAATTATAATTTGTTTGTCTAACGTTAATTTTCCTAGATATTTAAGAAATAATTAATAAACAATAATATTGGAACAAATGTAGTTTAGTTTATAAGCAATTTTTGTGATTTGTTTTCCACATTGTGAGTTTTCGCATGCTTAATTTGTAAATAATGGTCATACAACTTGAAAACTTCAAAATCTTGTTTTTAAATGTATAGTTGCAACAAAAACATATTAGGTATATCATTCTTTGCATGGTATCGTAATGTTTTTGGTTTTTTCAATGAACCTACATTAATATGTTGATAACATGTTTTGTCTAAGATAAAAAAAGCTTTAAAATTCAATACAAGTTACACTTTTACACCAGTTTCAAAAAAAAACTGAAGTATACCTGTATAATATAGAAACAATTTCTACAAACCACATAAATAATTTTACTGAAGTGCGTTCGTTAATAATAATATAATACATATCAAATAAAAACCAATTAAATAACATAACAAAAACGTTAATTTGTGTTATTCTACAAAGGATTATGACAGTATACTATCTTATTGTTTACAGGTATATTTGTTTAAACTTAAACACGTCCACAAAAACATCCCCTTTGGTTTGAGGCTAGAACAGCTCAACATTAATGTCCAACTCACGGTTAGTATTCTGCCGGCAGACGGAAGATGTGTTCGGCAAAGTGTGGACATCCGACGTCGGCATGGTACACAAAATATGTAGGTAAATCGATTTTCATTATGTACAATTATTTTGCATTCAATTCAAATTTAGAGTATCTATTACTGTGACCGGCTCGTTTCCGAGGTACACTCAGCACCCATAGGTACTATAATACAGACAATTCCCCATTTTTCCTCCATTTATTAGAACTATTTCTTTGGGATTTTTTACAGTTCACCACATAACATAATACCGCGAACGAATCGAATTTCACATGTGAATGATTATTTTTATCCATTTAGAGTTGAGTTTGCCAACTCGACACCGCGACCGCACCGATTCATCGTCGTCACGTTGTATAACGATGTGTGCGACAACGACGAAGACGACGACGACGGCGTAATAATAATATTTATATCGTCGATGACGCGACCACAAGTCCGCAGCTGTATGCCACGATTACGCATCCATTTTCACGGAATAGAATTTTTCAAACTGTTTCGTTTCTGGTAAATCGTCTATGTTTATAATTCATATAAATACTATACAGATAGAATTGGTTGATGTGGAAATAAGATACTCGTTTTGATTTTTTTTTTTTAATTGTTATCAATTAAGTAACTATGAAAGCCTCTATCACATTGAGTGAATTCCCTTGCTACTAGTCAGCGAATCAAGTCATGTAAGACTAAGCATTTATAGCGGCTAGTCGGATTACACGTCCTGAGGTTTTCAACTATTTCGTTGCCTCATTCAAGAACTGTAGCTAGCCACTAAAAAAGTAGTCGGTTAGGAACTAATAAATACTAGAACACTAGATTTTATTACCCATCATGTGTCCGAATCAATTACTAAATGTGATTTCACTCACCAAAGAGTGAAGTACCCAGGTTGTCAATTTAATTTACGGTTGGGCTTCGAGTTTTCAAAACGCGGTGAGTAGGCGACTAGGTGTAACCGAGTGAGTATTTTTGGTGGCAGTGAGTAAATTCGACTTATGCAATCAAGGCTTAAAAGTAAATATACCATGTACTTAAGAACCCGTAAAATATATTAATGTACGTCATTTGCTTATTTTTGAAAGGACTCTAAAAAAAACATTAAAAATGATTATAATTCAACAAGTATAAAATGCACAAAAGGATTTACAAGACGTTTTCTGTACTGGAAGTTTGTTATTTTGTCTCGTAAATATACGAAATTAAATTAACATAATTATTTGCGTGGACTATAACACCATATTACAAGTATTTTATTAACAATAAAATATAATAGATATATATAAGAATAACAATTTTTTATCGTAAATAGAATAAACTATCGTTCATGATGTAATGGACGTATTGTTTTCAATAACTCAAAAAGTCAAATCATAGCTGTGATTGAGAATGTCACAAGAATCTTTTATAATAAATTCTGGAATATTATAAGCTACAGTAACCTGGAGACAAGTATTTGCCAGGGCTTTGATATTAAAGTATTTGCATGTTTTTCGATAATATATAAAATAAATTAAATCCTTTTTTCCGCTGTTTAACCGATAGCAGAGGAAGCTCTGTTTCAACAATACTACTTCTCTGCTGCCATCGTTTATCGATGTATAAAATTAACAAATACATATAATATACAATACAGAAAAAAAATTAAACCTACTATATATAGGTACAAGTGAAAATAATAAATTATATTTAGCATAGTAAAATAATTTATAAGTAATTTACAAAGCCATCGATACCAATAATGTTATTTGTATATACCTTAATTGGATGTATTTTATTATTTATATTTATATTATTTAAAATAAGCTTTTATAATTATTCAGTTGTATTTTTTTAAATTGCATTAAAAAATGGATATTTTCTTTAACTTTTTTATAAACTTCAAATTGTATGTTCACATATTTTTGAATATCTAGACCCCAGAGCATAGATTAATGCTTATTTTGCCAATTTTCAAAATGGTAACATGTTTATTAATTTAATTTAAATTCAAAGCCCTAATTATTATTAGGTACTTATCTGCTACATATTGCAGTTTTTAACCGAAAATACCATTAGAACTAATACCTACATAAGATAAATATTAATAGTTTATGCGGTTAAGCTGCACATACGTCATCGACGATGTTGTATTTTTATATTATATAATACTTACTGCGATGACGACGATGAGAAATGCAAAGAGTAAAAAAATTTGTAGCACTTGTGGCTATTTTATAATAATATTATCATCAGGATCTTTAACCATATTATATAAGTACGTTTTATTATGAGTTAAATTTAAAAATATAGATACTAGAATTAAAATAAAATCCACTAGTCGACTTTGTATCATGAATCATGATAAATGTAAATTCATTAACGTTAAGATATAATGGTGGTTGGGTTTAATGTAACGTTTAAGCCTGCAATGAATTTCAACAGTTATTTAATATTTAATAATATTATATACTTTAGGGCTTGGCGACGTTAGATCAGAACTATGATAGTATATTATTTTAAATCTAGAAGATTAAGTAGAACTGGACGTTAGTATATCGCGATCTACCATAAATGCAGTATTTTAAAAAGTTATAAAATAAGTTTAATATGCGTTCCACAGTTTTGTTCAATAACATTTATTCCCTATTGACGTTAATAATAGAAAAAGTTCTTTTATAATAGTCTTCGCAGTACTTTCCAAATAATAAGATATTGATATTAATATATTATAATAATAAACAGACATACGAATTTTACTTTTTACTAAATTCATATAGCTTAACAACAAGTTAAAACGATCAAGTATATTCTACAGTTTATACAGAAAGATGAGTACTTTTTTTTTTGATTTGTGACACTATAAGCAAGCATGTCGAATCCACACAAATATAATTTATTGTATATTCAGGGTAATTCATCAAGCATACCTATCCTCTATTTTACTTTTTTTTTAATGAATTTATTTAAATTATGATTTTCAGAATTTTTTTTAAATTATACTCGAAGACCATTTTCAAATTGATTCTTTGTACCTATTTCATACGAAGTGTACTGTAGCGATACAAACTTCTGTTTTTAAAATGAGGAAACCCTCTTTTTTTTTACTTTAAATGAATAAATGAATTATTATTATTATTATTATTAATTCAAAATTTGAACGATTAGTTTTTCTGTATTAAAATGATTATAATATGGATGAAAATCATTAAAATAGATTGACAAAAGTATAAAATATATGTAATATTTTATCTAATATTTATTATACATGGAATATTTTGTTGATTGAGCACGATTAATATTGATTACAAAAAAAGTTTGTACCTCTACGAGACACTCCTTAAGTAGTACAACAAATGTCTAGGATTTGAAAATATGGTTTTCAGTTTATAAAAAAATTCCAAAAATTAGATTTAGAATAACTGTGCAATTGACACATAGGTAGGCAAACCCAATAACATAACGTATTATCTCTTTTAATATTACAAAACGACGAGTACCGAAGAAATAGCACGGAATATAAATCAAAACAAGATGACATTGTGATATAATATAAGGCATAACAAATGTCTATTAAATAGTACTGTTACACCCTGTATACATATATATATATATATGGCTGTACATCATAGCGGTAAAGGAGTGAGCAATCCTTAAGTAGTACAAACACTTCAAAGATTTAAAAAAATGGTCTTAAAGCATATTTAAAAATTCTAAAATTCAGATTTAGAATAGCTGTGCAATCGAAGTAAAACGATGGATGAGAATGCTTTGTGAATCACCCTGTAAGTGTGTTTCTGACGCGATTGACACATAGGACATAGGTAACTAACCAAACCCAATGATATAATGTATTATCTCGTTTAATATTACAAAACGACGAGTCATGAAAAAATAACACTAAATATAAAACCAGACGAGATGGCATTATGATATAATATATATATATATATATTATGGCTGTACATCATCGCGGTAAAGAAGTGATTAATCTAGACGGCTGAAGACGCGTGAGCAATACAACGCCGAGAAATGACGCGTCTTTACAGCAAACGCGGTTTCTGCAGCGCTGTTCGCCGAAGACGCGGTCAGTCCGAAAGAAATTTATGTGTCGTCTCGTGATTAATTTCCCAGTCAGATGCGCCAAATGAAAATAATTACTCGCAATTTTTTTTGTTTTTTGTGTTTTTTTGTTCTCGGGCGAAACGTAAAGACTCTCCCTAATGAGCTTTTAAAGTTTCGTAATTACAATAATGGATTTGATTTCTTAATACTATACATTATAATGTTAATAATAATATTACCGAACTCGGGTGTATATTATAAATTAAACTTTTTTTAAACTTTTAATGAAAGCCCATGCGGAGAAAAGAAATAACGACCGTTTGTTTTAATACCAACAATATTGATCTTCATTTTGTAAAGCACCGAAAACGAAGATTTTTGGGAAGTGAAATCATCTTTGACATGTTAATTTTATTTTTTTTAAGGTAGCAGCTTAGAAACTACAATAATGTAAGCATTTTAATACTTATACTGGACGTTATTGGTTAGATGTTAAAACCTTTTGTTTTTGATAAGAGCAAAATAATGTCCATTAATATTTTACAATATTTATACACGAATTCTGTAGCTGTATTGTCGACGTTACAGTTGGTTTTCCGGGTCTTGTTCGATTTAACTGTACTGACTTATGACCACAATCGAACTCGTGAGTGTGCGTATGTCTGTAGATATATACAATAAAGACAGCTATATACACTATTAACTATACGATCGACCATAACCACCTGCACACTACGCTGTACACTCGTAACCGACAGACTCATCAAGTCTTCCTTGTTACAAATCGACATTAATTCGTCTGATCTCCCTCTCGACCATATATTTGTACCATGCTTCCACCGTAATGAAATACAAGGTGAAACGTGCGTACTCTCTGATAGATGTGTGTGTGTGTGTGTGTGTGTGGTTATAGGGGCGATATAGTTATTATCAAGAAGATGGACAATAATAATGGCGCCCTATATTATACATCTTATCATGTTTTTTTTTTTCAAATCTATTTTTTTTATGAATATCTTAATGAAAATTTCAAATTCTTATAGATTTTATATCGTCACAATATCTCTAACTATCAAGAATAATTTTATTTTATACTTGGAATATTTTGAATATTAGAAGAATATTAGAGAAGTGGAGATTTATGATAGTGGTCTAGCTGTCACTTGAATTGTACACTGTCACTCACTAAAATAAATCTTAAATACAATAATTATTCTAATGGGTATTCAAGACTATGGAATGAACAAGAACCATAAACGTATAGTTGTTAAAAAAATGTAACACTATAAGGGATAAGAAATTGTTTTTACTATTGTATAATAATAACCAACTTTTTAAATTCAAACTGTGTGTCGTTTATAAACCTGCCTCTGTAAAATTGGTTTTTAAATATCCAGTTTGACCTCCAACCGAAATGGAATGGACGTTTTTTATAATAGTTGCAACGAGAAGAAATATCGAAATTTGTTTTGTTAGAGTATAATAATGTAGATATATTATATTAGTTACTAGAATAAGTAAATTCCTATACATTTTTAATTTCATACAAATTTAACTAAAAAATCTAATTTCTTTAAAAAAATAATTGAAATATAATAACTACCTAATAATACGTTTAATATTATGCTGTTTATGAACTAAAATATTGATAATATTAAATTAACGTTGAATAATAATTTTGTATTACAAATTAGAAATGGAACAATTTTTACAATATATTGTTATATTTTTAAAAATCACATTATCCGTTTTGTTGTCGAGACGAATTTTGTTTCAGTGTATTATATCATAAAAACAAATTTTTAGTGTGTCATTAAACTATATGAGTAATATTTTAAAGACGAATAAAACATTGCAGTGACAACAAAATAAAACGACGAGACAATAAACATCTTCGTATTCGTGAATATTTATAACATAATATATTGGAAGCAATCCAAATTTTATCGAACCAAAGGATTTTAACTGAAGATTATCATGTTTTTATGTATTAATAAATTATCAATTGGAAAGAAATTAATTCCTTATTTCATGCACATATAAAATAATTTTTCTTTTAGCATACATTATTTTCCTGAAAAAAAAATACATCTGCAACGAATTAAGCATACATTTTTAATTTTAATGATTATTATTTTGGTCAGTAAAATATAATATTATACTTTACTATGACATGCATTGCTTTAAAAGGTATTTTTAAATTATTTAGCAAAAATCAAAAATGTTATAATACTGTAATTTTTAAATCATTACACTGCTGACCGGATACAAGACAGAAAGTGAATGAAAAAATATTTTACGACAACACTTTTCCCGAGAATTTTGAACACCTATATATTATGTACAATAATAGAACTGGATTAGTAAGTAAATTAATATTTATTTTTTCATCGTATAGTAGATATTACAAATATATAATATAATACTGCTGATGATGGAGAAAATAAAAATAAAATATTATTTTCTAGCTACGACCGCTCGAGTACAAGGTGCTCAACCCGGTACTGACTCAACATCGGTACTGACCGATCGGTGCTCGTTGTCATGGTTCTACTATTGTGATACGATGTCATTAACAATAAAAGATCCTCCTAATCGAAATTATCTGTCTTTCGTAATAATTGAGAATTGGAAGGCGTTGGATGGCCATGGTCCAGTAAGTAAGTTTAGCCAGTTCAGTCAATAATGATTAATATTATTCTAAAGGTAATTTTTCAGGGATATAAACAATAATTGTTGTAATTATTACTAACTATACCTACCTATTTATAAACAAAACATATAAACAGATAAGTAACTTTTTTGTTTTGTTAATTAATGGAAGGAATACACTTTGGTAAAAGTGATATATATATATATATGTGTGTGTGTATTTTGACACTTTGAAGTATTTAGTATCTTTCATATTTTTGCATATTATGTTTTTGCTTAAACATTTTCTTTGTATTACAATAATTTCTTATCAATCAGTATGGGAATCGTGACTACATAATTACCCTTAGGTTTTATTTTAATTTTGATGAATATTGGTAGATCAATATTCAAAAGTAATTTACATTTTCTCTCCGAAGACAAATTATTTTTAGTTTGTTATCGATAAAATTAGAACGCTCTGCCTTCGGTTTTTAGTTACAAAATAAAGAATAATATACTATAAATAGTTATATTTATATAAATAGGAATAGCAACAAACGTTACCTCAACTCAACAAAGGTTTATAAAAATGTTTTTTTACTATTGTAAATAAAAATTTTTAATTATGTATGTTTGTATTTTTAGAATATTTAAGTGTACTTTTTTTTGCATATTTTTGGGATTTTAAGAGTATACCTTGAAAATATTGTTTATGCGCTAGTGGCTAATGTATGCATATATTAAACAGTCAGTTGTTTTAATACATTTACAGCCCTTGCTTTTATCTAATTATAACAAAACATGCTTCCATCTGTACATATTCAAGTTGAAAAAAAGTAAACGTTAGTAAAATGTTTCTAGTTTAATATAATACGAATTAAGTACAATCAGTTATGGACTATAACCATTTTATCATCATTTGTGAACCTTAAGTAACCTAATTTTCTTATCGGCCCAAATCGAGTCATACAAAATCATTATAATTTTCATGCAAAGGTTTGTAAATTAATATAATAAAAATAATAAAACTAAATTCCCTTGTTGGGTGTCATTTTGAGTAATAATAATATTGCAGTTTATTATTTACGTAATGAATTTTGGTTTAATATTAACTATGACTGTATAATAATAAAAAATAATATATATTATAAGCGTTCACCACATTCCGCAACTTTTTTTTTTTTTTTTTTAATAAAAAATATTATTATTAAATATATTTCTTAACGACTTCAAAATTTGTAAGCCATGAAATGTATGTACTCTGTCTTTTTTAGTCTTACGTACGCTTGGAATCGTATGAAACTGCGTCATATGCCTTTCAAAATGTGTTCTAAATCAGAAGAAATATTGCCGTTGCTATCCTCGAATATATTGTTCAACGGTTTTGAAAGCTGCAGAATATCAGAAGCCATTTTAGCGTTTTTGAGATAGCTGACAATAGTACAATTGTCATACGAGTTGATACTATGATACGAACAATGAAGCGGATCCAATATAAATAACAATTCTTTTATTTTGTTTATACTGCAGCAAATCATAATAATAATGTATATATATATTATGGCCGTTTCTGAGCTTTTAACACGGAAAGTTGAACGATATCGTTTTTGTTTTTCAGCAGACACCTCTTTTTTCACAACACTAGAAACGTTGTCATTTTTCAAAATTACTTTCTCAAACGCGCACCATATTTTAGGGCTATGATTGTAAACATAAACGCCTTTTTAAAAATGAATTTATAAAATGAAATTGGCAATAATATACTTACACGGGTGCTGCATCAGTATCTGTCCACAATTTTTCTATTATTTAAAGTTGGGTTATGATTTTTTTTATTTATTTACTAATTATACTGATGTAAAGATTAAATTTAATACACCGTGACATGCGTATGACGCGTGTAATAGTTAATTGGTTGGACGTTTTTTATTATTTTTTTGTCTTTAACGCCTAGCTCAGCGAACATAAGCTTTTGTAGGATGGTCATACATGGCTTAAATTAATTTTAAATTAAAACCACTGTTATACATTGTATATTATTATTTAATAAAAACACTGTTATGGCTATCCAAAGTAACGGTCTATGTCAGTTTTCCCTAACCACCTCACCACTAAAAAATCTTTAAATTAAACATTTCACATAAAGCCTTCTATATCATAATAATATAGAAAAATATGTAAAATAGCATAGTATACAAATATAAAAACAATCGCATTATTTTCATATTTTTAAGGCCTTCCATAATAAATCTCATACGCGATGACATCCCCTCTTCTAATCTTTTTACAAATGGAATAAACGTGAGAGATTTATTTTTTCAAGATTTGCCATAATTTACATGTCGATTTGATGTTTTAGACCACATTCATTTTTTGGCCCGTTAAGAAATATATTTTATACTTATTTAATTGTGAGTATAATATTATGTATAGTGTGTACCATGTACAATATGAGTAGTCGAAATAAAGCTTTGATATTCAACTTCAGTATCTTTTCCGGGAGAAAAGTGAATCCAGTTGGTGCATTTGGGAGCCCAAAATACAAAATTCCCAGAAGTTTTCAATGGCGCCGGAAAAAACATACAAACAATTAAGATACAATAACGGGAATTTTTACTCAAAATCGATTTAGATTTTTGGTGTAACTCGAAAATAAATAACTGTGGATACTTAAAAGATTCACTAATGTATATTAGCATTTCCCATACACCATACAATTTTCAAAATGTTTTAAATCATGTGGATCCATTTAAAGACATATAACATTTTCGATTGTTATCATTTTTTCTATAAATTAACATCGATAAAAAAAATGTTTACCTTTCAAAACTGGCCAATACTATAAATATATATGTCAATTGTCAACAAAATAACATGTTTAGTGGTAGTAAGCATTCTTGGTAAATCATATTGTACATTAACGATTTTAAGTATTTGGAATTATTTTATTTACTTGTGAAATTTGAATTATATTGTATTCCAGGCGTAATAAAGTAACCATATACAAATTTAATATTAAAATGGTTTCCATGAAAATGGTCAGCTTCTATTAAAACACTATTCGCCTTTCATCTCCCAGCTGTTATATTATTGAAAGATTGTTACTGACATTTTCTATACACTAAACCAATCATAATTTTATATTTTAACTTCACGTTTGTATTATACTCATGCCTTCGACTTTGTTGAACCCAATGTATTTGAATGAGGCCTGCACTAGGCGTTAGCGGTATTATGAAGCCGTGGCCACGAGTAGACTCTCAAGCTTCTATTCTTCGATGCCTAACCTGATGACGTCGGAAACGGATAAAAAAGTCGCGTCCGATTCGAATGTTCTCATCGTAGAGTCAAAAACTCAGCAGACCCAACTCGATTTGGAGGTGCCGCCGCTCGATTGTCTGGACTCGCTACGAGATAAAGATTCTGAAGTAGAAGATCTGATGGTAACAAAACATAGGCGCCGAACCTTTTTAAGTCGTACTAAAAAGTTTTTTAGGACGATGTTCTGCTGCTGTGGACGCGTTGAGGAATAGTGTACAAATTATCATTAAAGTTAAATTACTGTCTAATAGATATAAAAAGTAAATTTGTTATTTACACTGAATTGCATTGATTAAATTATTATAAAAATATTATGTTAGAAATGATTGATTGTAAGCCATATAAACTAATATTTATAATTCAATTTAGTATTTAAAAAATAAAATTATCTTAGGTATATTATTATCTTATATTTGGTATTTTTTAAGTGCTTTGAGAGTTTGAGCGACCTCGTAAAGTTTATTAAATTTTTTCATACTTTAAAAATATCAATTTTATTATAAATATATCAAATTAAAAACATGAGAAACTAAAAAAAAATTTAAAAAAAATTGAGTGCCACATTAGTGTACCTATATATTGTAATTTATTCGAGATTACGAATGACACTGGACATTGTATGTTTAAACACATGTGACCCATAACACATCTCGACCATAAGAATTTGATTCAAAGAATGTTAGATCTTTGAAATATATTTCTGGTATCATTATGTTCCCATTAATAGAATATGTAAATATTGAACAGTTAATGTTGTAACTCAAGTTCAAATAAATTATTATAGATCTTAGTTTTCATATCTGAAACGTCGAAACTGATATAGCACTACCATTGCAGCTAATTCGATCGATTTTCCTCGTGATATCAAAACGCGTAAGTTAAATTTATAATATTATTATAATAACGATTGTTTTTGTAACGGTTCCGTGTTGTTTGTTTAATTCAGTGCGTAAACAAAACAGAATTCTGCAAAAGACGTTATAACTATATATTCGTATATAGGTCACGCGCGGGTAATAGTTAAACTTATTTACGCAAGCCTGATAAATATATATACCTACGCGTATATTATGTAAAATTATTATCTTTCGTTAAAACACAAAATAATATCGTAGGTAGGTAGAGGTACATGATATTATCCGACCTGACCTCGTGGAATTATAATTTTTTTATGAACTTTTCTACGGTACTTCAATTTAATTTCTCTGAGTCTATTAAAAACTTTTTCACGGGGGGCAAAGTCATCATCAGTCATCACAGTCACCCATAATAGACGTGCATAAATTACATTAGAGTGGAAATTTCGAAAACTCTTCACTGGAGTAATATGCGCGTAAACATGCATAATGTAATCATTTTTCCCTTATTATATTTAAGCACACTTTTTAATCATTTATTTTATAGCAAGCAGTAAATATCTTAATTAAAAAAATTATTTTTAAATAACTCACCATTCTCAAATTGGGTACGTAACAGCGATTGATGCACATTACGCACCACAAGAATTAGGTATGTCCGCAGTTATAATATTAGAAAGTGTTGCCGAACGTTGATCACACATCTTGGGAATCGTATATTATATGTTTTGTACTTCAGTCTTATTTGTAGTTTGAATTGAATTTTAATAATAAATCACCAAATCATAATGTACTGAAAACGCTAACGTGTCTAAATAACAACTCGGAGGATAGGTAATCATAAATATATTATGAATGTACCCATATATATATTTTATATGTACATAGCTTATATTTATATAAAATAAGTTGTAGCACGCGCAACCTTATAAAACCAATCTTTTTGATTGAGAAGAGCACTATAATATTATTATTGATACTTTACAATTTTTTTTTTTATACAATATATCAAAACCGACATCAGCTGTAAATATTGCAAACTAACGTTTTTATCTAATGTTCTCCATGTATTTTAATACGGGTTTAAATCTATTATTTCATGTACTATTTATAAAATCATCAAAAAATGGTAATAATGGTCAAAGGTACAAATTATAAATCGATAATCCAATGATTATTATTCAATAAGCCATATAATTTAATAGGTATTACATTCCCCATTTCCTCAAATCAAATATTAATCTTTATTGTTTTAATTACTTAATTTTTGTTTTAAATAATGTAAAATTTATTTAGAAATGTATCAGAACTTCTTGGATTTTTTCAAAAGTTCTTTTTTAATGGATACAACTTTTTATATCAAGATTCGTAGCACCACTATTATTCATAACAAATTTGATTTATCAAGCATTGTGAATATGATTGCTTATAGTTATAAAATATGCCACCCATGGTTATATTATTGTGCGAACAATTCAATATTAATATTTACCGGTATAAAACGTTAGAAATATTATTTGCAAATTTAAAGAAAATTCGAAATTAGATTCGGTTGTCGTATAATATACGTATATAATATTCGTATAGGTATACGTACAAATTTGCACGTTTAATAATTAGTACGATAATAGTGACTTTAACAGCTAGTATATAAATTGTATATAAACACCTGCACGAGTGGTTGCAGTTTTCATGCATATAGAACTGTTGTTAATCAGTGCGTTGTAAAATTGAACGTTCGTCTCATATTATAATATAATAATCTCTCGCGAGTTTACATTATAATATAATACAAAGGTACTTCCTATATAAATTGTGTGGGATGACAAATTTTGTAGTTTTACGGTACTTACAGGTTATTCGCAATCGTCATCGAGTAATTTTCAACTATATAACGCGTAGGTACGTCTAGAGGAGATTAAAAATTCAACACTACATACACTTTAACGGCTGCGTACAATATAATTACAAAGTGCATTGTATTATTACTATTAATTGTAACGTTATCGAAACGCAATACATAATATAATGCTTATATCATCAATTTGCTATTATTAATGCAGACAATACAATAAATTGTAGACTGCAATAGTGTTATACAGAATAACTTGCAAACAAAATATATTGCCTACCCCTAGCTATTATAATATAGTGCGCTAGCCTATTAGTATATAGTGTACAGCTGCCTTTTCAGGGTGTCATCGTTCGCTGATCCAGTAGGGCCAAGGGGCTCGTAAGCTGTATTTAGAAATGTTATATATTATAGGTATGAATATATTTAAATATGTAAGAAATAATTCATACGTCTTAAAATCCATAACATTATATTACAAATAAAAGTGTTAATCCGCTGAAATTACAAATCTATTTTATCTGAAAAAATGTTGATCAACGCCTGGGTTCCGAGTCATCGTCAATACATTTTTCTATTAAATATTTTTGTAAAGCGGTTTTGGATCTGAATTCTCTATAATATTGATTGAAAAAAGAAGGTACACGTAGCCCTACTCCCTCCAACTTTAGTTGATGTCATACATAAACAAATTATTATTTGGATATATTTTACATTCTTTATAAGTTCTATCTATATATATAAAAATGGAGCCAAAAATGTATAACAATTCATCAATTGGGAACGGCTGGGCCGATCTGGCTCAATTTTTTTGTTTGTTCGTAATTGCCAGGAGAAGTTTTTTATGAAAAAAACACTTTTTTAACATTTTTTTGATTATTTATGTTTTGAGTTCCGGAATGTTTTTTCGAATTGAAAAAGCTACAGCAAGCTTTAGCTCATAAAATTGTTCATATGACATAATTAATCGTTAAAATGGGGCCCCCGGCCAACACCAAAAGAATTGATCGACATATAGAAATATGTCGTGTATTGAATATTAGGTATTAATATTATGTTTCACTATAAATGTAAAGTTTAAATTTTGTAAAGTGATAATTTTCGTATCGTTTTTATTTCGTTCGATTTTATTTATAGCCGTAAATACCTTCACTTTATGATTACTCGATTATTACGACTTCATTTTCCGTTGTTGGAAGAAAAACTGAAAAACTGCGCTAGTATAATTTTAGTTTATTTTATTTTATTTCACTAATCTAACAAGACACAGTCCTGGATGGTTTAGATCCACAATTGGACCCAAAGAAACAGAGATTTTAAGATTTACGGAGAAAATATTTGTTTATATACCTATGGTTGCTATTAGTTATAGGATAAATATAGATATATTTAGTAGAAATGATTTTTTTTTTTTATTTATTGGTTGCCTCCAGTGGTTCATCGAGCAGATCTAGTATAAGCATGTATACAATTGAATTTTTGCACATTGCCTACCAAGGTGGCTGAATGAATTGCACTTGTAGCCGCTCATCGGCGTGTCCGCAATCAAAATACATATAAAACATATTATTTCAATAATACACAGCAGGTAGGCATAATATACTGCTCGTATTATCACCATCCAGTCTCATATAGAGTTGGCATTTTTTCGGGCAACAAAGTGCACGGGATCAGCTAGTTTATTATATTAATTAGTATCCATTAAGCTTATAAATTATAATCAATATCTATACTAAAATAAATAATACCTATCAAATTTACATAGTATAATAAGTTTAAATATTATAATGTGGTTTGGCATATTATTCTTTTACCACATTTGCTTTAAGGAACAAATACATATTTTCTTATCAAAATTACAATTTTCAACTATCTGTATTAGGTTTAAGTTTGAAAATGTAGAAAAAAATTATATTTATTTAGTACATATTGACGGAAACTGAATGTGGGAGACTTGGCATGGTTTTAAAAAGTTTCTGTCCCATAATTAGAGTTATATATGTTTTAATTTTAAGACCGTAAGAGGCGAGTTAAGGTTTGACCACTCATTTATACCAAGTAACGTTGGTTTGTACACTGCAAGACAACGTGCATGTATATAGTGTGCAGATATTATAACACATATTATGATATAGTTACATAATGTAACATCAAACTAAATTATTTTCACTGTGTATTGGCAGTGGTATAAAGTTTATTTCCTAGTATTGAATGATATATTATAATCTTATGCTGTTAATTGTCTCGAACCACAAAACGGGTATACGCCGTTTAATATATATATATATTATATATTACGTAGGTATTATTATAATGTATACATGACAAAGTTGAGATCCGAATACACTTTATTTGTAAAAATACAATCGAGTATTTAAAAATAAAAAATACGTTTTTTATTGTTAGACTTGTACTTACATGCTGTTTTTAAATATTAAAAGTGGTAGTACAAATGTGTACTTTATGCGATAAAAAATTAATGAGAACATTTTATTAACGCATGCGAGAGTTCAATATTATGATCAATTTCAAGCGCCACGTTAACAAATTTGCCACTTAGTAGACATTTGTGTGATTGATATATTGTATTGTTCTATCATAACTTATCGCAGAAAAAAATAAAGTGATAATGCAACAATCACGTTGTTACAAATATGTAAAAATAATATTTTTTATTCATTGCTGTAGTATTTGAAAACTGTAACAATTAATGTTTATAAAATATACATATTCCGGTGCTCAACTATAATATATTAAAAACAATTAAATAATTATTAAAACTTGAAGAAGTATTTTTTTAAGCAACTTTGGGTCTCATAATAATTTTGTAAAACACGGGAAAGTACTATTATATAAAAACAACACTTTTGTCGTCCTTAAAAAATTTCCGCCTGGGGTAATCATGCCACTTTTCCGCCTCTCCACCACCATAAAAGCGGCATTGAATTGTCGATTTATCACAGTCGTCGACCGCTGCTCGTGTATGAAATATTCTGATTGAAAAAAACAATCGTACACGTTTTCGGGAGAGATGAAAATTAAAACGTGAATTAATAATATTTGAACTGGGCTCCGGTAACGCCAAACGATTATTGGATTGTATTGTTATTAATTTCAAAATGAAAATGTTTGATTTCGTTCAAACGGGAGAGTATAATTGGTTTAAAAGTGTTTTTATCGATGCTAAATATAAATTAAAATATATTAAATGACACGACGTCGCATTGTATTTATTATTTGCGTTCCTTAATCCGAATTATTTTGAAAGTTGGCAGCCAAGCGATATGTGCTTACACAAAATGATTTCGTGTTCTCGTTCAACCATCGTTATTTATTCAAAAGTAATTCGTGTAGGTAGGTATAACGAAGATGAATAAACGAAATTAATAAATAAACAAGCTTCGACGTTTGAGGGAACGACGAGGAGAGTGTAACACTATAACATATGATACACAGGATGTACATCCAGAAAATTTGATGGTTTGAATCGTCATGACACTTATTTTTATGTATTAGATAAAACACTCGTGATTGGAACATGTTATATTATAATTTCACCAATGCGAAATATCAAAGGCAATCAGTTTGTAAAGTCTAATATATTAAACACTGTACCCGTATTCCACAACCATATCAATAACGTCTATCGTCAATAATAGTATATCGCGGTAGACATTGTGACCTACGCTCTTGTTGTTAATGGCGTATGTAATGTGGGTGCAACAGCAGCAAATTGGCGGACGAGTGTAAGTTAATATTCATATAAATTCAAACATTTAAATTTTCCATTTTTCGTTTGAATTTGATTTAATTATACTATAAATTATGAAATTATTATTGTCATGGCTGTAGTCGACTCACATATCGTTTTCTCGCAACAGTGAAATATACGTGTGAAAAGTGCAGAAGTTGATTTTTTGAAATCAATAGTCTTTTAGAACTTTTAAAATTACCTGAGAAAATATTTAGCAGTAGTCAGTTTAAGAAACCGTCGTGCAGTGGTCGAAGTGGGGGGATACGGAGGGATGACATCCCTCTACTTTTTTGTATTTACATTTTTCATCCCTCTACTTATTTTGTCTAGAATAACGCATTGCTCCTAAGACTTGTTTTAAAATGAAATAGTTATTATGATTTTTATATTTATACCTATGTATAAGAAAACTTTTTATTTTTCGTATAGGCCTAAATCTGAATTGTAAGGCATCCCTCCACTTATCTTGAGCCATTTCGACCACTGCCGTCGTGTCATATTATAATAGAGTAGTACTAATTTAGTATTATTAGTAGTAGCTTTTTCTTTATTAAAAATTGATTTCAAGCATCGATATGGTATACGAGTGAAAGCGTGAACTTATGTAGTAGTGTTACTATATTATGAGACACTATGTATATTATATTATATTTAAGCTTAGTTTTGTAAAAACCTAGTATAATGTATGTATATGTCTCATCGCTGTTATCACACTTTGATTTTGACCGAAGACTAGAGTCATTGTCGTCTACGACTTGTTCTGCTTAATATGTGAAAAGGAGATGGAAAACGGCATAATTTCAAATATAAAGTTCGTAATAAATGTTTCTGATACATAGTAATTTCAAAGAATTAATAAAAATCAAAACTTTTTTCGATTTATCTTATTCATACCTAATGATGGCGATATTAAAATCGGATACCGGTGTTGTGTTATTAGGACCGGTACACGGAAAACCCCGCCAATAAAGTCAATAGTATACATATTTAAAGATGTATAGCATACGGTATTAATTCTGTATTGGACACTACACTTCAGCACTTTACATAACTCAAGTGGTATTTAAGCAATAACTAGTATACTGATATCAGGTGGTACACCGTAAATAAATCAACTCAAGTCAAACAATTGATTTTATAAATATAAAGAAGGGAAATAATGCAGATAATATTCACAATGTTACAAAATCAACAGACATATCAATGAATCAGGATTATAGCAGTACGTGTGTGTTGATTGTTGAATGACATAGTATGTGAATAAAATGTTATTATATAATATGCACCTTTTCAGAAAAATATTTTTAGTTCACCAAGTCACTGTGCACAAGGATACGAAAGTAGACTACGATAAGCGCTCGACAAGGGCTTCTTCGTTAAAAACACTGTATTTAGTGTATATATATATAAGTACATATCATACATATACTTAAACCGGGCGATCCTCTCAACGTACGGGTACTTGCCTCAATAAAAAATTTAGTTTTGGACGGGTAGTGTATGTGTTAAAAATAATTTAACTATTTAAGCTCGATGAGCTGAGTGGATATGGTATCGGTATGTGATACGTCTTGAAATGTTTGTCCACTACACTCTGCTCATCAATGCTGTAATACTCATAAGTTGTTAATTATAACTGATAAACTACTCGTCGAAATTTGATTTTTATAGAATGAAATATTCCGAAGAAAATTGTGGTCCAAAATAAAATATTATAAATGTAAGTAGTCATATTCTGTCATTTAAAAGAATAAAAAGCTTAAAAATAGTAATAATTATAATGCGTGTGTGAGCTCGTAATAAATGTGTGTCCGCGTGTTTGTTTTTGCGGTACGTTCGTCTTTTTCGGCGAAGGGTTGACGGCCGGCGAAGCCGACGAGGTAGCGTTATATATGCCTTTAAATAGTATGTGCACTGATTTATCGTGTTTCGGACAAGGGCAACCGCGCAATGTGCCACTGTATAATAATAATAATAATAATAATAATAATAATAATATGTAAACGTCGGCGTCGGGGATGTGTGTATAAAATATAATGTATATGATATATATGTAATACTACGCATTCGAAACGATCCGCAACGCCAGTTTTCCGTGAGGTTATAATAATAATGCCCCTCGGCGTTGAATTTAAAATATATATAAAATGCGTGTGCACCAACATCCCTGTGGGTACCTTTGGGATGATACGTTTTTGGTTGTACGAGGCTGCGGTCGTGGCCAGTTACACCCCGTTGTAAAAAATATAGAATACAAAAATAATAATAATATAAACAATTGTTTTTTTTTTTTTTTATCATTTGGAGATTATCAAAATCTGCGAGTACATAATATTATTATCATATTATTTTGTGTGCGTTTTCATCTATTGGGTGAATGACAATATGTGTGCAGTGGTGTACTAGCGTGAGCGTGTGAGAGTCTATACAGTACACATAATATAATAAGATATGCGTGGTGTTTTTATATAGATTTTATTATCGTCGCCCGCCGGTGGCCGTTTTGCGGGGCAAATTCTGCACCATCATCATTATTATTGGTTTTAGAGCTACGATTCCGGTCGTCCGGGTACCTACCACTGCAAGTATATATATTCCACAACAGTTTCAAAGTGTGGCCGTCGATATCACTATCGATTGAATATTTCATTTGGTTGATATAAAACATTAAAGTTTTTGAAAATAATTTTTTATATTATATTCTAAGGCAATAGAAACAAATTTTTTTTTAAAAAAAGATAGTTTAAATATTGTTTTTGGTCATTATTTTTTTGATTTCCCGCTTTTTTAATGACAACATGCATTTTTAATTCTTTATTTCAAAGCAACATATTTTCTGGAGTTCTTCGATATAAAAAAAATCTAATTTTGGGCGAGCAGTTTACATGTTATGAGCATTTAAAAAATGGTTGAGCTGAGGAGAGTGGTACACGAGTACCCCACAAAATGTTGGTTTAACTACTTTACTCATATAAACTTTAAATGGGTACTTATAACTAACGAACTACTTGTCCAAAATTTGATTTTTATAGATCGAAATACTCAAAATAATAATACCCTCCGGGGTATAAAAATAGTGGAAATTATAATTTTTATATTTTTACTTTAATATTTTCCGTACATGGTCAAATAATGAGATTAGTGTTATACAGTATTTTTTTGGCATTTATTATAACAAAATATAATTTAAAATTGTTTACAAAAACTTACAAATAGAAATGATACAATAGAATAGGTTATAGGTTATATTATATAATAATAGAAGTATTATAAATAATAAAAGGGGTCCAGATGATAGTAAATACAAGAGTTTGAAGAATAGAATTATATAAAATATATAAGTATTTATTTTTTTGTAATTATATTAAATCATTATTGTTCATTGTTTGAGTCTACGAAGAATAGGCTCAGATGAAAATTGCTTGCATTATTTGAGTATTTTTGTAGGTCAAAAATGTTGATCGATAAATTGTTTATGTAAATTTTAACTGTAGAAAGTGTGAAGTCTATGTGAAGGGCTTCGTTTCTCTCTTCAAGCAACCACGGCGCATTTTAAATTGTTCGTAATATTTTGGACTGGAAAACTTGAATTTTATTTATATGTATTTTGGCACAGTTTACCTAAATGGGGACAGTATAGAGTACTAGGGGTTGCATAATTTTTTTGCAGAGAAGCAGGGAACATTTCCAACTTCAAACCGTTTGTCGATTAATTAAATGTTAACGTATTTTAAGTCGTTGGTATTTTTGTTGTAGTTTTAAAGAAATATGATGGTTCCGAGTAAATTTTTCATCTAGGATGTCACTTAGATATTTTTTATAGTTGGAGACCAAGAAATATTTTAACTATTATGTCCTAGAGTGAGTTGAGTTTTATGTCAATGAAGTGTGAATGATACTGTTGTACTTTTTGATGGATTCAAAATTATTTTCAATTTTTTCGAAAAATGCTATAATATTGTAATTTATTTCCAAAAACGTTGTCTTGTTACGACTTATATTATTATGTCAAAGAAATATTTTCAAAATTGTAGAATTTTTTTTTTGAATTTTTAGTACTTAAGTTGAATGAATTATCCCGTACATATCCTAATTACAAAGTATATGTACTCGTTACTATATATTCGCATACATTATATGTTATCATATATAAACTCGTCTAAGTTATATGAACAAGTGTGAAGTTTTATATGGTCCTAACTCAATAATATGGGTTTTATTTCTCTCTGTTAAAATGCTAGGTCTATATGTTTTACTAGCTGCCCGATCTTCCTCCGGAAGAAATTATTTTTTTATAATTTAATTTAAAAACATAAGACTATTTTTTGACTATACAAATAATATAACGATTATAAAATATACAAAAAATAAATAAAAAAAACAAACAGACATCGTTTTCGGTGAATATATGAAAATAATTGGTAATTAGTTAATTATTATTATTATTATAATGAGGGTTCAGAACCGGTTTCCTTCGTCTCCAAAATCAAGTTAGATTCTTATATATATATATATATAGAAGATAAAATATATTGATACTCCATGAAATATTTCAATTTGTTTGTAGTAGTTTATAGGGAAAAGCATAACATAACTAATAACGATATTATTATCATGTTAATTTTACTTATTTTTTATCTCCTCAAGTTCGAGGGTTTCCGCACTGGTGGGCCTCCCTCCCCACTCCATACGAGTTCTGTATATCTTTATAACCATCAAATTTACTTATTGTATTGTATATAAATATTACAGATTGTAAATACTCTTTAATTTAATAAAAAAAAAGGTATAAATTCATATTTTTTTTGCTATGAATTTATTAATAACTTTATAAATATTTATAAATATTATATATTCCGATGTAGGAAATGTATAATTTAGTTTTGTTATTTCTTTCTGTTTCAGTCTAAAATTATTCTACATAATATACTAGAGTAGATGTAAAAATAACAGAACTAGAATATTATAAGAAAATATATTGTAGGTAACTCTTAAAATGTTTATCAAATTATAAATTAATTAACCTACATGGTATTATATTTATTCTTAAAATGAATATTTTACGATTTTGAGGTATAGCAATCGAAATATCTCAGACTGTGAACAATCAACATTATTTAGTCGCTAGAAAAATCGTTTATCAAACGATATAATTACCTTAACCTAGATTAAACAGTATAATATATTTGTACATTACAATATCTATATGCATTATGATCAAACGACAAAAACTGCACCCTACCATGTGGCCCATCAAAATCCTGCAGCTGTATTTAATCTCGCAAATAGACAACTTTTTTTTTCTCTTTTACATTTTTTATATACATAAATGTATCAAATCACTACGCGTATAAACTTTGCACTCGAGTTTCACGATTCGCCGCGTCGGCTTCCGCAGTCTGTTGAGCAAATATTATACGCTTGAGTTTAAACGGTTTTAATATGCTACTATACATTATACATAATATATAATTATACTTATATATAATAGGTTATACGTTTTTGAAATATTATCGTAATATTTTGTAAGCAACTCTCCTTCGTGTGGCTATAGTATTATACCTAATAGTCTGATTTTTACCGCATATTCATCATATCCATACATTTATAACATACCTATACATTCTATACCTACATATATAATATAATAACATCAGTAAGTATCTATATTTTATTTACTACAGTGTCAAACGCTGGTTATCTAATGAATCCTTAAAGTAATAAATTACTATTTAATATTTTATCCATGTCTTTCAGTGGTGCTGTTACTGAGCCATTTCGTTTCACGATATCGGCATATTTAACTAGTGAGAAAATTATTTTCAAAAATCAATACCATACCTATCGTCCTTTGACGTAAGTAGATCATTTTCAATAATTTATTTAGTATAAATAATGATTATATTAATTATATGTTATGATTAGTTTCTATACTATATAGTTTACTACTTATGTTTAATTCAGTTCATAATAGACTATAGCACCTAAATAATATACATAATATATGTATAGGAATTTATATTATATTATATATCTAGAACCACATAGTTAATTGTATGATATCTCAAAACGTTAATATTTTATTTATAATTAAATATTTAATACCCACCTTGTTTCATAATGTTTTGAAATCATGTAACTAAACATTTTGCTATCTAATGAACGGAGTTGTAGCGTTTGATGTCACGAATGTGCTATTTTATTAATTTTGTACACGTACGTCCGCGTTTAAAAAGTGACGAACGTTGAACGCACGCAAACATAATAATATATACAATACACCAATTATTATATGGGTACATGAGTACTTGTGTACTCATAGTTACCGAGTACCCTAACTGAGATTCAATCACATTTTTGTAGTAAACGTTTTAACAGCAATTATATTTTTTTACGTTTACCCAACAAAACCGTAAACTCACGAAACAACAAATAACTAGAGTTTAAACATCAAAAGTTTTATATTAAGCTTATTGTTCTATTTTATATTATAATTATTTTTTTTTTTACTGAATTTGCAACAAATGGTGTATACTTTTCATAGTAATAATTATTAATACAAGCAACAATAAAACATCTTAAAATTAAAAATTAAACTATTTCGATTGAAATATTTAAAATACACATCATTGTGAACCAGGTTAACAACTTAACATCTAAGAGACCCATTATTTTAAAAACTGTGAGTGTAATTGAATAATTTTTTAAATTATTATTTTAAGTTGTTAGGAAATAACACTTATATAAAAATTAAATATCCCCAATTTATTTATCGTTATAATTATTTAATTTTTATTGAAAACATTTATTTTTATTAATTTATTTCAAAGCAAAATATTGTTTGGAGTATTTAGTTACATAAAATTCGAATTTTAGATTAGTATCTTATAAGTTACAAGTGTTTAAATTTTAGATAAGTAGATAAGTGGAGTGGAACAGGGTTACCATAAACAAATGCTGGTCCACTACTTCACTAATCAAAACCTTAAATACTTATGTATATTGTTTAACTACCTACTAATAAACTACTTATTCGAAATTTAATTTTTATGGATTGAAATACTTCGAACAATACATTGCTTCGGAATGCAAAAATCTATACTCGTATCGTCTTTCAAAAGATTATAAAACTTAAAAACGATAGCGATAAAAATATAAAAATTTAGTAACAACTTGATGATATAAAATAATTGTTTTCAAAAATGTTAGTGTTTTCTGAAATGATGAGTGTTTTATGTTAAATGGATCACTCCGTATATCTTGGTTAAATGTAAAATCGTAATTATTAATATTAGACATTAGTTCATTCAAAACCTCTGATATTATACATTTTCCTTGTATAATAATATGATTGTGAAGTTGACAAAAGGATTTTTTTCTCTAAGAAAGCTTTTACGATATTTCATTTACTCTGTTGTCAAAATTCTCGTCGTCGGATACTGCAACTATTAAAAACATTGTATATTTTTTTTAAATGGACCCACACTCGTCTGCCAAACAATTACGGAAACAGCTGGTCGAAGTCGTGTTTATAATAATGAGGCACATAATATAAAATATTTCGTCAACATCTGAAGTCTTATTATACTATTTTATAAAAGCATCGTCGTTACCACGTTCCGTCCTATAATATTTAATATAAATAATAATAGGCGCGTCGGCTTGGGTATTAAGTATTATAATATAATAATAATACACAAACGCCTTGAATAGTCATCAATTCAACTGAATAAAAACGAATTCGATTATCGTCTTCACCGTCTTCGATGGCTTTGTGTATATAAAGTCGAAACGGGCGTCAAGGACCCTATTCGTCGTTGATCGAATCGTGGACCCGACCGATTTAAGGTGGGGGGAGGGTGGAGTGAGAGGCATTTATACGATATTATTTATTAAAACGGCTGCATCCGATCGACCAGGGCGGGTTGCGAGATTAAAAAAAAAATATGTTTAATCTGCACCGTGCTGTACCGAAGAGAGTGCAAACGTCAGTAATTGTAGTATCTTATATTTATTATATATTATATTATATGATTTGTATTATTATTATATTCACCTCAGTACGACTTAAAAGTATAAAAACTATAAATATGTCTACAATCTTCTGCAAATATTAATTATACTCATATTCTGCTGTGGCCTAATCGTCGTTCAAAACGTGCTATTTGTTTTGAAACCCTTTTCTCATGTGATAATGCGGAGAGGATGGTGTAAGAGAATTAAACATCTGTATAGATAAATCGTTATCAAATCGACGCGTTTAGGAAAGGGAAAATAACTTTTTATAAAAATTGCGCAGTATAGGCGGACTCAAGACTGGCTGTTCGGAGCGTTGATCCCGCCCCTGATCAGCTTTTAGCCGACCAATTTACTTTCAATTAATTTTTATCAGTTCAATTTTAGCTTTTTCTCGAATACGAAGAAATAATAACTTGTTTAAAAGTCAAACCGGTAGAATCTAAAGATGGGCTCTAGAATTTCAAATAGGCGGATTTCTGTCTTCTATAGATCCATACAGCAAATGGAGCAAAAATGAAAATGAAATTAATTACTATACACACGAGTGTACTTTACAATGTCTTGAATAATATGATTTTCGTAGGGAAATTATAAGGAATGTATATAATATTATTTATTTTAAAAGACAAAGTTTCAGAATTTTCACAGATTGATTGTGGGGTGTGGGTGGTTCAAACCCCAAAGACCATACTCCACCCCGCAGATGACGCTCGGGAAAACAACACACGTTATAACACGAAAACGCCAGTGCCTAATAACAGTAACTGTAACAATAAAACCGTTATGCTATACGTCCAAAGTCGTATCAAAATTTAAGTATGACAATAGGCAGCGGAGTCTTTTAGATAATATTTTATAAATCTCGAGGACGAAGATAAAAATTATTCAACAATATTATATTCCGAGGCACGGCGGAGGGGCAAGCGCGTTTTCGTCGAAAGTTTTGGGCCGCGAGCGCGCCCGCTTGCACGTGTATCGAAAAAACCTATATAAGGTAATTGGGTGGTGTCGGTGGTGGTGGCGTATGTGAATGAGCGCGCGAGCGACCAGGGCAGAGTGAGGGGGTCGAAGGGTTGGCGGTTTAAGGCGAGGCAAGGCGTCACAAGGTGGCGGCAGCGGCGGTGTCGACGGTGGCGGAGGTCGCGAGCGAGTATTACGCGGGTGTAGGTGGGTGACGAAGACGGGGTCTCGTAGACGGTGAGGACGGAGAACCGGGTGTCGGGCGGCCCGTGCCGAATCAATACGACGCGCGCGGCGTACAACTATGCGCGACCGCCGCCGACCCCGCCACCACGTGCCGGACCACCGCCGCCGCAACGCTCGCGAGAGTGTTGGTGCGCGCCAAGCGGAATACCCGGGCGGTGGCGGCGGCATGGGGCGTCCCGTCGCCCAGCTGCCGGAGCGCGCAAACAGCCCTGGAGAAAGCTCTCCGGGACCGCGGCGCGCACGGACAATCGCGCTCGCGGACGGACGGTCGCTCGCGCACATAACACACCCGCACACCCACACCCGCACACACACCCACTCACTTACACACCTATACACCCGCACATCGTGCACATCAATACGCACGCGCGTGCGAACACGCTTTTTCCTATTTTTCCGGTCCTTTTTATTCCACATCTACTGTCGCTGCTCCGCGGCGGCGTCTCTCTTTCGGCCGCTCGGGCGCGCGCGGTCTCTTTCGCGCTCTCTCGTACCCTTGTCGTCTCCCTCTCTCACTCTCCATCGTCCGCAAAGCGCACGGCGCGCGCGTCGCACTCTGCACCACGTATAGGTACGTCGCGTACGTGTGTATACGCGAGCCCGGCTCTGCGGACATATCCCGGCTAAAGTCGTCCGCCGTGCTGTTAAACAGGTATATTAATTTTGTTGTTGTTATGCGCATTTGACCCGCCGGCAAACAGCAGCGCATATTTACCGCGTGTCGCGTTTTAGTGATTTCGCTTACGTTTTCTCCGACTGACAAGCCCGGCCGACTACGACCCCCTGGAACGTCGAGAGAGGAAAAGGCGGCGGTTGGCCAACCCCCACCCCCACACCTTGTACACCTAGCTACGACGACCGCGACGACGACCGCGGCGACGACGTTGCCGTATATGGTGCTCTGGCGACGGCAGTGCCAGATCGGTGGTTGGCCCGCGGGACGACCGCGACGACGCGCCGACAGCACCACAATCACCGCCCGTACCAGCCGCAGCGGCCACGGCCACGATGACGTGTGGCGGCCGGCGGCTATCGCCATCGTATTACCGACACCACCGGCGCCGGTGCCGGCACACCGGCGACCCGCAGCACAGCCGCCGCGGTCTGAATCACCAACACGATCACCGCAACCATCACCACTATCACCACAACTATTACCGTCATCACCACCACCGGCATCATCACCACCACCATCATCATCACCGTCAACACGACCGACACGGGCGCGGCCCGTCCCGGTTGCGGGCCGCCGTGGCCACCGATAGCCGCGCCCGACTGCCGTATCCGGCCGCTGACTCTGTGGTCTCGTCGGACGCGTCTCCGCTGCCGTTGCCGGCTATGAGGCACTCGCCTGCTGCAGCCCGCCGACATTCTTCTTCTTCTTCGTTGTCATCGGCGGCGGCCGTCCGCCGCATGTCCGCGTGGCTGGTGGCCTGCGTCGCCTTTTGGGCTCCATCGACACCTTGCACGCATGCCGCGTGAGTATACTGTTTTTTGTTGTTCCTTGTTATCAAAATTTAAACTTTTCACAACTTTGTGCACCAAGTCCCGCCGTTGGTTCATATCAGAATTGAATTCGTGCATAAAAACTAACCGAAATATCGTAAAAAGAAAATTTTTAAGAGTGTATTTCCACGGTATTTTGTGTAGGGGGAGGGTAGTTTGGAAATTAGTACTTTCGGCTATGCTGAATCGTTTGCGCACCAAGTCTCATCGTTCGTGCAGAAACGCTTTCCTATATAGGTACCACAAAAACAAAATGCGGAGAAAATATATTTTGTAGATCTAGTCATAAAGGACTTTGTAGGCAACACCTTTTGCACTTAAAAACCGTACCGGTGCAGAGGAGGTGTACACGTATAGTTAAATTCGCACTGAGCAGAGTGCCTTTTCGGGGAGAGTCTTCTTATTCGAGTACCTCACTCGGTTTCGAGGGACTCAGGGTTCGTATACACGTATATTTATGTACAGATAATAATATAATAACAATAATAATATAATAAACGCGATGAACAGCCACTATATAAACGACGCCACCGTTGTCGCGTCCTCGAGACGTAAAGAGCTCGTTCGAGCCGGGACTTCGGTGTATAGATATATAGATGTTAACAGCGAGGGTATGTCCTCGAAACGCGCCCCGCACACAATGCCCGGGACTCGAGTGTAACGCACCACTACACATAATAATATTATATTATAATATAGTATTGTTATCGTATATTATAATATATAATATTATTGTTGTTGTATATTCCAGTGCCCCCCTCTCCTAATCACCCCCTCCTCATTACGAGATGAAAGGCACATACAATGAATAGGAGACGTGTGTTTGGGCGGGACCTCGGTTTTTCACCAAATATGAGATACTTACTTTTATACTAAAAAAAAAAAATACTCAAGAGTTATAATTTCTCCACACGTTCTTTGTACTGTATAATCACGTCTATTTTTTTTTCTCTAAAATACATCAAAATCATCTTTTAATTATTAAAATTATTTATTTCATAATGTGCTTTATGTACGAAATGATGACAGAAACCATTCGAATTATATTCACAGGTAGGTAGGTTATATAATAGTATAAAGGCAGGCAATTAAAAAACGTACGATAATTTATAATGATATATTATATTTTAATTGGAAGTTAAGAGTTCACAGTCATATCATAGTTCAAAGCTATCATAAGAAAATAATATATCACTATGTATTTATATCAAGATGATTTTTAATATTCTTTACCAGAAAATGATTCAAATGAATAAGTGGATGGAAATTTATTATTTTGATAATGAAAAATTGATGGTCCAAGAAAACGGTCTAGATATTGTTTTATTATTATTATTTTTTTTTTTTTTGAAGGAATCAAACACTCGACGGTCACAGTATCTCATTTTTGAAGCAATGTGGCCACTTTGTTTACAACATTTTTCTGCTTAGGTTAGATAAGGTTCAGGCGGTGATGGTATACACACGGAAATACGTAGTTTGTCCTCAAAACAAGAACTTTGCCTGTACAGATATTCCAATACAATACTACTTGAAATTCCAGTAAAATATATCTGGTGTGTTGTACATTTCTTGTTGTCCAGTACAAACCATTCCAAAAAGTTTCGGTACCTATACAAGTGGAACTTAAACGGGTTTATTACGGTTCTCGCGGCTGAGGAGTAGCTATATCATGATAGGTTGGCGCGCGGATTCATTCTGCTCCATTCGACCAGCATTTAAAAAATATTTCGATTGTCCTTTTAGTTTTGATTTCCGTTTTCCATCAGGCTCACATATGTTATGTGTCTTTCTAAATATTGTTTCGGCGATTTCAGCGGTGTAGATACTTAAGCTTTGGGTGCATTTTAGTTATTTATACTAACCGTGTCATCATCAATATTATTGCACATCCGGACGAATAAACATATTATGTTATGAAATCTATCGATAGACGTTTCTTTCGATTTTCATTCCACGAGTTTTTTTTTCAAATAAAAGACTTTTTGCTTTCTCAGCAAAGTTTATTTTTATAATTTTCTCGTAGAAAATATTTAATTGCATAAATGTTGTTTATGATATGTTAACGACTATTCTTACATAATATGTATGGTGTGTTAATTGATTTAAGAACCCTCAATATTTCAGTTGGATAGAAATGACATATTTTTTGACAAACTAATGGAATTTTATTAAGATTTTGAAAATCGAACAATTTGTAACGTATTATTGAATAATATTAACCTTGGTTATTTCAATATACTTACTGATATTCAGCTAAAAAAAAGAAGACCTAAATACAATAAAATCATAAAAAAAAATATTATATAGATGGATTTTGACAATTTAATATATAAAAAGATATATTATTTGAAGTAATGACTTTTAAATGTACAAATAAGAAATTGGTATATCTCTTCGTATGTTTTTTTTATTTTCTCCGCAGCACTTGTTTAACTCGACCTCAGGGTTTGGATCGTTTTTTAGTTCGTTATTCACAATTAAAATATTTATGCACCTATTTGACAAATCATAGTAGTTAAAAATAACAATAATCATTAAGTAAATAAAATTAATAAAAAATTAATAATCAATAATGTAAATTAAATTATGTAAAAAGCTTGTACATAATCCTTAATAATTGTTATGTTATCATACACTTATCAGATATTTGTTATTTACAATCTACTAAAAACTATATTTAATATTATAAGTGTTATAAAATATTTGAATGTAAACAAAAAAAAAACAGTTTATTATATAATTTTATAGATCTTAGCAAATGTCACTAATATCAATAAGTATTAATATACAAAATAAAATAGTTTCTAAAATTATAAATCAATTTTGAAACCACTTTACAAAAATAAATATAATAATTAAGCTTTGAATGTTGAATTCTTGTTAATATTATTTCAAGATTAAACTGAAACAAAAGTCTAGACTAATAGGCATGCGACTCGTATGTGCCGATCTAATTTGTCCTTCGTGCTTGGAACCCTCGACATCGGTAGCCAAAAATAGGCACTTTTCGCCAACTTTCCCGCTAGTTGCACAGGCACTACAGATTTAAACTTATTCGTTTCAAATTATTTTTATTTGATACTTTTTAAGTTAATATTCTTCTAAAATAGAGATCCATAATTAATTATTATCAAAATATTTAATATTTTTTGGTTGACCTGAACAGAAAAAAAACATTGCTTTTTTTTTAAGTTATAATGTAAAATCGATTAGAGATATATTCATTAAAACATGTATTTTACTCGGTGGTAAATGATTCTTAATAATAGCTAATATTTCCATTAAAATAAATAATCATAATATCAGAATTATAGACTTATTTTGTGTAGCTCATTATTCCCTAAACTATGTGGAATGTTCACCTGTAAATATTGTATTATACGTCAGAAATAAAAAGGAAATAATGTAGAATTTTATTGATGATAAATGTATACCTATTTTATATAGGTATATTCTTATAATATTCATTTAATATTTAATATTTATCATTTATTAATTGTTGCAGAAAAATATGTTGGTCTTTTAGTTTATATCTCTACTGTGATATCTCTACCATATATTACGTTATCCATAATTGGACCAACTGCATGTTATTTAAAAAATAAATAAATAATATATAGAAGCTCTTATCGATTGAAACTCTCATATGTATATTTTTGACAGTTTGAATCCGTCGTTCGTTCGATATAATAATATTATCGTTATATTCGCGTACCTATTTAATATAATATGATTAAATATACGGACGGAAAAGTCATCGAACACCAAGCGCGTCGCACTCACACATACACACCCTCTCGCGTTCGGAGTAGAATGTCAGTGCCAGCAACAATGTTTTAACACTATACTGTCAATCGATGCTCTTATGCCCGTAATTTCCATAACACTTACACACACACACGCACACACACACACACACACGCACACTCTATTTGAAGTGCGTACTTTTCGAGTGTTTTCGCGGGTGCCGTAATGCTGTGTGTATTTATTTTTCGAACCGGAGAAATATCAACATAATACTATAAATAGCGTCGTATATATTATTATGCAAAAGAATACGTGTGCGTGTGTGCGAATCGGTTTTTCGCCGTCGTATACAATATTATATAATATTATTATTATACGCATTTCGTGTGTATATCGACAAGAAACGACGAGTACGTAAAAAGTTTTAACTTTCGAGCAACACGTGTTCTATAGCCACGAAACTCTTCCGATACATAAAACTACGCAAAATTTGTTACAATATAATAATATTATACGACATCGTATGCGCATAATATTATTATTATTGTTATAAGTACACGAGGCGAGTTTGTTATAGATAGGTCCACGGTCTGCGAACACATTTCTTCCCTCCGGAAACTGCAGTGTTATGATTATATTATATCGACGATTGTTGCAAGGGATCAAAAGATGTAAGTACATCAACTTTTCTCAAAACCGCAATTCTATGATCGTTTACTGGGTGAATAGGTGGACGATTTTATTGTTCGGCCAAATATCATAACTTACAAGTCTAGTTTAATATTCTCTTTCGATATATCGATATATCTTACTTTAATATATAAACAATAACTGACAATGTCTAATGAGTGATCGATATAATATACACTTGAAATTATTATTAAAAATGTATTATTGATACCTAACTAGAAGTAAGCAATTCTTAAACACGTTTTTTTTTCATAGTAACTTCTTAAGTAACTTTATTTTCATGCCTTATTAATGGTCATTCGATAACAAAACATAATACAAGCCAATAGTCACGGCTATCGAGGCTTTTTATTTTCTTAAATAAAATAAAAAAAAGAAACATAATGAGCAATTGAAATCTCTTGAATTATAATTTATAGTTAGTATCGTTATCAAAACATATAAACAATATCCCGTGTGGCACATTATCTAGTAGGACATTTTACATAAAGGATGGTTTTATTTCATATATTTCACTTGTAACCACGTGGGCCAGTAGTATTACATAAAACAATAAAAATATATCATTATTGTTGATTCTTTATGATAAGCTGGAGTGTCCAAGAGTCATGAAGTCTATGATCAATGGCATCCATGTATATAAACGAAAAGTATGTACGGTTTTCGTGAGCCAAAATTAAACTAAGATATGATTAAACCTACAGCTATTTTAGGTATAATATGGGATTAGCAACAAAACATTTATATATAATATAAGTACATACTATATAGATAGATAATATTGTTACTGAATTTTGAGCCAGTACCAAATATGACGCTCAATTTTTTTTTTTTCAAATTCCAGTAATAACAATTTTAAAGAACCTTATATTACCTTTTTAGACATTTTAACTAGCAATATGTTTTTTTATCAACAATTACCTATTTAAAAAAAAACCCCCACTAAAAATGTCAAACATCTATAAACATTTTATAATTAATATTCTATAAAAAATATTTGTAAAATTAAACTATAAAATATTATAGAGAATACTAAAACCAATACTTGGTTAAACATGTCAAGTGTATACAGTTATTAGTTTTTGAATTGCAACAAAATAAGAAATTCGAGTTCGTCAAAAACTTGTTTTGTAAAAAATTCCCATTTCCCATATTTTGATTTTGTTTTTTACCAATAATTATTAACAAAAAAATTTGAGAATCTTTTTATATTGTCTACCCTAAAGTGAAATTGAATTCATTTTTCTGCTAGAAAAATCTACTACAAAGTGTCTTCAGACACATTGAACACTCATATCATTGTTCTTCACTCAGAGTCTAAAACCATTTATACTTCTTCGGTAACAATGTGGGAAATTACTTTTGTTGTTAAAAATATCAATTAAAATAGTTACTTAGAGGATACTTTTTATTTGGAAATACAAGGTAAAATGCATAATAATATGATGCATTACATTTTTAACAAATTATACATAAACTCATTTTATTCAAAAATTGTTAGTAAGGAGCACCTCGCTATTATTTAACATTCGTATTTAAAGTCTAAACAAAGTCTGTCAGTTAATAAATATTTGAACTCGTGTACCTAAAAAAAAATCTTCGAAATCGTCTGAGGAGTGCTCAACCGGAGAATACTCGAAAAAACTTACAGTTTAAAGTGTATAGCAATATACCGCTGTTGCAGTGTACCGAGAGATAATTCTTTGAACTGATTAAACGCTGTTCTTCTCGACGTTAGCTAATAACGTTTTATCGATTTTTCTCGTCCCCCACTCTGTTTTTTGGATAAAATATACTTTTATTTTTTTCTTATTGTAATTTTGTTCTTTCAGCCACGTGCAGTGTATAATGATATATTTTTTTTCTATTATATTTCCTCAATCATCGGAAAACTGCAGTCGTGGATGAATCTTTCGAGTTGCTATACAATTTGTCTATAGTTTTATCGTCGTCGAGAGAAAAGAAATCTCACCGATATAATTATATAATTAGACATAACAGAATACTATTGTAATAAATGTTGTGAATAGTCTCTGTAGCAGAAAAGTCAGTGCGAGTTAAAATTAAAGTTTAATATTACTAACTTGTAACTTCGATTTGAGTCTTATTCGATGATATCATACTATTATTATAATGTAAAGTGTACGTTTTAATGTTTCACTCGGATATGCATAATGCATTACAATAATAATTTTATTGTATATTATTAAAACAATTTATTGTAGTCCAAATGATTGATCAAAATACATATCTATTAGCTTTAACCAACATTGATTCTCCACCGGATTGATGATATGTAATAAAAATGTGATGATGCATACATCATACTGTGGTTGTAGCAGTTATATAATAATGATAACAATAATCTCGGATATAATATATTTGTATTGTAGCGACAGACGAGTGGTTTAAATTTTAGATAAAAATAATATCACGTCTTTCATAAATCTATCAAAGCGTGTTACTCGAACTTTTCCATTATCCGTTTCCCACGCCGCATTGAGTACATCTAATATGGATACAATATCATATGTATCGGCGGACTCCCCGCATAGCCTTTGCCAATCTTGGCAAAATCTCAAAAAATAATAATAAAAAAGAAAAAGAAAAATCCGTTTGCAGTAAACTCTGATTCGTATCTTGTATTTTGTTCCGTCGTCCTAACTACGGCGTGTGAGTACTGCGTAGATTTTGGTTGTCGATCGCCCGACCAATATAATAATAGTACCTTCATGTTATAAAAGAAAGATTATTTTAACGATAAACGAACATCATCCCTGGAAATATTAACTTGGTTTAAACATCTTTCTGCAAAAAATATTCACTCTTGGAATATTAAATTAATCAGATATGTACGACGCTGTTGAAATAACTAAGACATTTAAAAATTATAACGATACAAACAAATACATATAAAATATGAGATTTTAATAAATTTAAAAACAAACTAATGCTATCGGAATTAAGCTGTCCCGTGGTATAGTATAATATACATCACACTATTTATTAGTATTAAAATTATCAGCAATTTGATAGTAAGGTTTTCAAATAATTTATCGTTAAAATATTAAATAAAAAGCACAAACGAAATATTATGATGTTATACTTGTTATAGTATACTAAATATTACAAATTATCATGTCATATTTTTAAAAAAACCCGAATTGAACGCGTGCCGACGAGTCTAGACGAAATTCATTTCGATTACACTTTGTGTTGACAGTTCTATATACACAAAAACTCGTGTCTTTTCCTGGGAAACACGCATCGCGTATCGATACCCTTATAATAATATAATATATAGTTAGATACTGAGATCTAATAACTGGGTAGGAAAGTAAATATTTGTTGAGAATTTGATGACGTGTCGGTAAAACGTCATTTCAACCCACCGGTGTCGGACCTTTCGTTTTTAAAAAGGTTGCACACACACGACGTCACGACGGCTGTCGTATACTGACGAGTGACGACGAAACCAAACAGAAGAATCACGTTATTTTACGCTTATTTTGAGGAATAAGTTAGCCACTTATTGAAATGTTGATTTTAATTTTTAATAAAATTGTTTCAAGAACACAAAGCATATTTATCGCATTGATCCCTATCATGCAGTCGTTTACCTTTTCCAAAGTCGCTGTTAATCAATACAATAACATTGTGTTTTTGTTTTATTTCTTTTTGCTTCAGGTAGTAGTTAATCTGTAATTAAAAGACTCGTGTCGGAATAACATAATAAATGTTATAATGTCGCAATAAGTCACGAGTAATTGTGTTATTAAAATCATATTATTTAGGTTAGGCCCACCGTCACACTATTATGTATTATTTTTTATCTTCATATTTTCTATCAGATGCAAGACGCAAGGGTAGTTGGGACGTTCTTCTTTTGCGTTCTTTAGTCATATATTTTTTTTATATAATCGGTATTGTGTTTTATATGAAAAATGTGGTGTTTATAACTTTAATTAGTATACGTAAAATAATAAACATTCAGAATTAAATAACTGTTTTAACTCTAAAGGTACTATTGCACTGTCACAGTATTTCGTTTAACTATGTTGTTTGTGTTCAGAATATTCTTGTTATTCATCAAATTAAATAATATTGTTTATGTAATTTGATTTCACTAGTCATTAAACAACACATTTAAAGAACAACCTAAATCCTAGTGGATTAATTGAATATTTTCAACTATTTAGTATATTATGGAAACGTGTTACGGGTATACCATAGTTTACACGGAATACGGAAACAGTGTAATAGAACTTTAAATTAGGTAATATTGTAATAATATATCCATTATACAAAAACGTGTTGTCAAATTATTAAATACAATAAACAAATAATGACAGTTATGACTATTGAAACAAAATAGACGTAAATAATATTTTTTTTCCGACTACATTTTTATATCAGAATTTTATCATTCACTAGCTGCCCGATCTTCCTCCGGAAGAAATTATTTTTTTATAATTTAATTAAAAAACATAAGACTATTTTTTGGCTATACAAATAATACAACGATTATAAAATCGTCTCCAAAATCAAGTTACATTCTTATATATATATAGATTACAAAATTGATGTAAAGAGGCTTTAGATAACAGCAGTTGGCTAAGAGCTGGTTACAAAAAAGAACGATATAAAAAAATAAAGAAAATATCAGAGAAAGAAGCAATATAAGAAAACGCGAAGAGTATCACAACAAAAATTAGAGAAAGAACAAAACGAGCTATAATATTTAGATATCAGTGATATGATAGAAAGTTGGCAAGTGAAGCTAGCAGGAGGCAAAGTTCTTACAAAAAAAATATTACCATTGAGACAAAGGTTTTTTATAATTAAGTAGGTTTTTTTTAATAATATTGTATTGCATTTTATAAGTATGACATGAAGTACTTGATAACATTTAAAAATAATAATTGGTCTAAAGTGTTATGGTACAGAATGTTTGATTGTATAAAATAATATATTGGGGGACGAGGTGACCGAGTGGTCTGACGCGTCCGCTGCGACGCAGCCGGTCGCGGTTCGATCTTCGGCCACCGGGCAGCATTTTTCTCCGGACAAGTCGTGGTGACCGGAGAACAAGTGCTGCCATCCCCTACCCCCGGGGCATGGTAGAAACCTACGGGTGCCCCATTCGAAATTCTGCCAAATCAAACACACACGTGTTCCCCCCTACCGTCCCAAAAACCTACAATACAAACCTATGCAACACAAACCTACAATACCTACTCTACAGCTAATGGCCACAGTTGCCGGGCTCAAGATCAATAAAAAAAAAAAAATGTATTATATTTAAAACATTTAACTTGATACTGAAATATTATTATGTCACAGTGGTAATTGGTAATTTTAGGAAATATGTTTATAAAGTATAATGTAATATCTTCATTTGGACAACATTTCAAAGAAGTAGCAAACATTTTTTTAAAAAATTATGCCTTGGACCATAAAGTCTTTATTCTTTAATGTGTATTATATTATTATGACAATGTTATATTATTAACTTTATCAGGTCTAAAAGCTACATATGCTGTAATGTAGCGAAATTGCCTACATGCTGCGCCGGCTAACATATTTAAAATCATCACTTAATAACTAAAAGGACGTTTCTAATTATTGAAAATTCATAACTAAGGACTGTTTTTTCTCCATAGTAAATCGTACACCATAGCTTACACGATTTTATATGCGTGCAGCAGACTATAAATGCGCTGTAGTTAAAAAATCAAATTAATATTCTATAATATCACGTGACTTAAAATGTATTTATTCAAAACATTAACGATAATGTAAAATATATCTTGTACCTATATATAATTACGTTGTTTGAAAATGTCATAAATTAAAACACTTCAATCATTTCCTTTTTAATTGATTTACTGGTAATTGCTAGTGTGCATTTTTAGTGCATAATATTCAATATTAATAATTGAAAAATTATAATTATTTATATGTTGTTATAATAATATTGTATTTTTCAATACAGCATTTATACTTTTTTACTTTAATTATCTTACGTAAATTACTAATAATATAATATTTAAATATACAGTGTGTCTATTTTTATAATATGTACTAATATATGTCTCCGCCAAATTACCTTAGATTGAAATTTGGTTTGTTGTAATAGTTGTAATACTATCTAGTTAATGAATGGTGAAATACACATTTTAGAAATTTTTTGCAATTTTTTTGATGACATGAAATTTTTTGAATACTGTCCTCACTAGTGTTTTGTTTTTATTACCTATGTACAGTTTTTCTAAATATTTTAGTTAATTTTGATTCATGAATATACAATAATATGATGCACATTAACTTAAAAATAAACTAAATATAGCAATTGTAAATATAAAAAAAACTATTGCACAATTTTAGTTGAAAGGGGATTATAATATATAAAGAATAAGATATGTTTTTTTTTTTGTAAAAAGTATCCAAATCGATGAAAATAGTTATTTTTAGATGTAAAAGTTTTTTTTGAAAAGTAATAGAAAGGGATTTAATTTCATACTTTGAATATCTATTTATTGGAAATTGTTGTGTTCATCATTGGTAAAAATAAGCTTTGCTAAAAAAAAAAATAAGGTGTAAGAAATTCCAGCATTTTCGATTTTTTTGAATTTTCCCAAAATACGAGTTTTAATTTATAATTAACAATATTACCATTACTGATAGTAGAGCCGTCATATTTCTGAAGTATTTATTATTGTGATGATACATTTATAATGAAACACTGTACATATTAAAGGAAATGATTGATTGTACTTTTTTAATTTTTTAGTACCTATATACATTATGATATAATAATTTGTTAATTAGTATATATCTGGCAGCTGCCAAAATTTTACCAAAATATAAATTATTTTCTATATCATATCATATTTTGAATACTATTATGTTTGTTCTAATAACATAATAATCTTGAAACAATTAAATATTACTAGAATTTAAATGATACTATTGCAACTTACCTACTGTTATTAGAAGGCATCGCGTTATTCGTTTTGTTTAATTTACAACAATATATTGTAAGTCGGTCTTTACCATATATTAAGTATACCACAGCATAATACTAATATTTTATAATGCACTACACCATATTGCACAAGATCTTTGTGGGAGATACTAAATGATAATCTCCCACGATGGTCGTTTTCATGAACAAACACACTGTGACGATTGCATCGATTTGTTTCAGCAGTAGTATGTACGGAGACGTCAACATATCGGCCATACTCGATTCATTCAGCGGCAGTTACGACAAAAGAGTAAGACCGAATTACGGAGGTGAGTCGATATTTTTTTATTATAAAATATATCCATAAAATAATAAAATTATTACTATATTTTATCATAATAATCATTATAAAAACATGTACTTCGTGTATTATATTTTATAATTATTAAAAATCTCATAAATATATTTATACAACAATAAATTACTGTTGGATAATATCGGTAATGATTGTACAACCATCGTTTAAAATGCTCGACTTCAGGGTACTATATTATGATATCATAATATCGGTACCCAATTATGATATACAAGAGCATTATCATTATAACTAGGTGTTGTATTGTACATTTAATATATAATGTTAATAAAAATATTCGTGAATATGATATTTCCTTATCTATCTATTGATGATAACAGATCTATTATTCTGTAGAATCTTGGACGTAAATTTTTTTTGACGCAAGGCATTATATACTGCTCTCTCGGTAAATCGTTAAATCAGTTAATTATATTTTTATTTTTTTTATAATCATAATATTTAATGTTAGTACCTATTATATTCTCATATCCTACATCCTCAATTGCTTTCATAACTCTAGTTGTATTTCAATGATGGACTATTCCAATTTTATTACTATAAACATTTACATATTATGGTTAATAATTATTAAATTAATTAAGTAAGATATGTTTTTTTCTAAAACTCAAACTGAAACATGTGTGTCTAATAGTACGTCAAAATTAAATTTTCACCTCGTTGTAGTCTTTTTGTACATTTTATGTGACATCACTGAGGAAAAATTTCGGCCTTTCAACCACCTCTTCAAACTCCATTATTTTTTTTATATCTTGAAACCGTATATATATACAGTACAAAACATAATATAAAATATAATATAATAAAATAGTAATACATTTTCTCTATTTTTTTCAATAACTCACTCCAAACGTTTTTTCAATTGTTACTGCTTTGCACATCAAAATTTCATGATATTATTGTAGTATCGTGATACTTCCATTGTACAATTTCGTTTAACGTTTGAATTTAGTGGTTTTATTTATAATTATAATAATTCTCAGATGATATTATTCATATTATTATATAATAAGTATAATTATCAATACTAAGTGATATAAATATAATTCAGTTGTATTATGATCAATTTAAATTCGGATTAAACATACTATTATGTTCAGCACTTCATTATAATAACTTTACTTCTTCGTATATGTGCGACGTGTATATCATAATTGTAATTTAAGTATATATGTTTAAATCTCGAAAAAGTGTATGGAAAAAAACGGTGGTGTTACTATATAAAATACATAAAATGTATAATATGTACATTATACATATTATATATCTATTTATATCGTTGTATGGTTATATATTGTGCTTATAGTAGATATATGCGTTTAAAGTTTAAGCGATCCAAATGTGGAAATGCACACATAGTTATATGCGCACAGACGAAGAAACTGTGTATATATTCTCCTCCACCGCCACTCTTGGAAAATACACGTCTAAACTTTAAACGGATCTCACACTCTCTCTCACTCTCAGCTGTATACGAATTGTGTGTGTATATTGTTATGAGCGTGCCACACGCACTGTTTGTTGTTTAATAATTTATAATATTATATAATCGGTACCTATTAAATACTATGTTAATATTTAGAAAAATTGAATATACCCATCGCATATACGTCACGTCAGCCCGCCTCCCGAAAGTGCTTTGTATACAACAGCTCTTTAGGGATATCTGTACCTACAACCAGAATACGAAAATGTTATTGGTCAAATATGTTTTCAAAAATTAAAAATCGGTGGGCTAATGTGACGTTCGTCATTGTATCAGATAACCTATACGAAATACAGCAAACCGTGTAATGATTTGAATACAATATACATATTGTGCGTGGGTGCGTGAGTGCATGTTGAGGTTTCATGTGGTTTGAACTAATTCCGATCGATCTATACTTTATGTATTATACGGAACCACGGAAAGTTGATAAATAATTAAAATTTAATAATTATGATTATAGAAATATGTATGTAACTTGTTGAAATACGACACATAATTATTTCAATTTTCGTTTTTAATTTTTTTTTGAACATATATGTCCCATATTTTAATGGATAAAAAAAATGTGCCGAACTTCTCGTTTAAAATGCATAAGACAGTCTGCTTGTATGCATACAAGCCAGACGATTTTATATCTCAATAAAGGAACGTTTGTATCATGCTTTATTATCTATTAATCACTGAGTATAAACGGAATGACCGCTCGCCGCCGTCGACGATTTACTTTCAATAAGCACCAACTCTGTGGGTCTCTCATAACGATAGATCACACCCCGCAAAACGGGTAGGTGGATGCACTTCGTTTTAAGCGAAGGTATAAAATCGTCTTACGTTTTATTTATTTTATCGTAAGATATTTTTGTCGCATGCAATTTGGTTTCATCCATTAGGGTCTATCGATATAATATTTTTTTTATTCCTATTGAACATGTAAATTATAGGGAGCAGCAGCATTAGCCCATAGAATCAGTCAAATGCGCCACTCACACATACAGAGTAGTATTTAGGAATTTGTTACTGTGCTAGAGGCAACAAAAACTGCCCAATTGTAAATTTTTAAATAAAATTAACTTTAAAAATTTTAATTTAATTTGTGTATTGTGATTTGTCACTTAAACAATCCTTTAATTTTAATATCATGATTATTAATGCGGTGGAGGTCAGATCACTTTCGGCGATATTCCCTACGACTCAGGAATTTATTCGCTTATAATATGAAAATACATATTATAAATTATGGAAAAAAATAACAATTTTATATTTATCAATATTATCAATGTAAATAAGTCCAAGAGTTATGATAAGATTAAGACAATGGTCAAAAAAATAAAATTATATCCTCCCCTGTATAGGCCACTCGCACACACACACAATCACACACACAATATGTATGTATTATGATATATTTATTTACACTAGTTTGGTGAGTGTGCAGTAAAGGGTAGGTCATGACGCATGGGAAATTACATTATTCTTCCTCGCGCCACTTAAGCACGCGGCCTCCACTCTGTATACCTAGGTACAATCGACGTGTACAATATCTGCGTCGATGATAACGATGACGATATATCGTATGTGTTACGAGTTGGCCCACATTAGCCCCAAAGCGCACGTTTAATGATATAAGTATAATAATATATGATTATACATATTATATATAAGCATATACCTGATACTCGACGATATCGTTACCGCGACACCACGGTTGTGCTGCTGGGATTTTGGCTATATTCAGCCGAATCTGTAGCAAGGCGGCGGTCGTGTACGTAGGTCGATCCGTTGGACACTGGTACAGTGGTACACAGAGTGAGGGGCTGTAGCTAGGGAGGCTAATATGTGGGTGTGCGGAGCGCATAGCGTACAACCCTTCTGGCCATACATCTCCGGCCCACTCGACCACCGTCACCCATCCACCACGGGGTAACTATACATTTTACCTATATAGGTCGCACTGGTACACCGTACCAGATCTAAATCATATTACTCGCGATGTAATATATAGATGCGCGAAACTTGCGTATGGAGAGAGAGAGAGAGAGAGAGAGAGAGAGAGAGAGAGAGAGAGAGAGAGTAGAGTAAGAAACGGGTGACGGGTGGTGGTGGGAGGATGGGTCGAAGTAAATGCGTACAAATAATATAAAAGCACACTGTCGCGGTGTTGGGTGCTTCTGGTGGTAGCGGTGTACACATCGTACGGTTATGAAACAGCAGCAGCAGCAGCAGCAGCACTGGCGTGGACCGCTGTTACACCGACACAGGGTTTTGGGGTGGTGTAGCATATACTACGGTGCAGGACTCGACGACCGAGCAGCGGTGGTGGCGGTGTAACGGTGTATGGGCGTGTAAACTCCGGCCATCATCTCTCCCGAAATCGATTTGACCTGTAGCGCCGTGACTCTATTTTCGATTTCACCGGCTCCCGGCTTTTTTAGGCTAAACACGCCCCGGAACACGATATATACACCTAGCTACTATACTACATACACACTCGCACTTTAGGTGTGTAAGACCTAAACTGCACACACACACACACACACACACACACACACGCGCGCACACACACACGCACGCGCACTTATAAATAAATGTATATATACGCGTTGTTCGACTTACGTCGCGGTCGGCGGCGACCCGAAAGAGGTGTACGCCGATCCATACATTGTACACATATACAATATAATATGATATCCTACGCGAATATAAGCTTCGGTAGCAGTTTTTTGTCGGCGTACATACGACAGTCGAGTCATCATTTTCTTTCCAATTTTCGCCCCCGGCGTTCTAGTATTCATGCCGCAGTTTTCGATTGCCGTCCCTACAGTTTTCATCTGGTGTTCAAGACAATAATATTTTTAATCAATATTGTAAAATAAACTATAGTTAAAAGTGTTCAATTACAGATCCGGATACTTATTTAATACCTTATAACAGCTATTTGGCAGAAAAGAATTCTAGTAAAAAATACGGACACATTAAAAAAGTATTTACAAATATTGAATAAGTACATACACATTCAACATTTTTCAACTTTTATTAGTACATAATGTTTTTGTTTAATCTTAAAAATGAACAGAATCAAATTTTTCAGAATTTTTCATATTTAAACAATGTCCGAGTACTTTTTCAAAACACTAAAAGCACTTATTTGAATACTTCAACTAAAGTATTTTGAAAAATTGTGTAGAATATACGTAACATATATGTACAATTGCTTAAATTACAAAAAACCAAACGAAAACACTGGGCACACGTTTTCATGGTCAGCAATGCGCATTTTATAGAGTTGAAACATAGGACTTGACGATACTTGATTTTACGATTGTTTTATCAGCTTGAGTCGTACCATCTCGTGGTATACAATTTAAAATGTGCAATATATTTCTTATATTTACTATTATATGAACACACAAACACACCCACACACCACTGCAGCTACTTCAGGAACGTATATAATATTATATTACAATAAAATTATAGTTATACATGAAGTTTACATCGTTCTGGACGATCGCGAATAGCTAAAATGTATTCATCTACGGGTCATACTGCAGTAGGTATAACCTGTATATCTGTATGGCCTGTCTGGTTGATATTTTGTTTCATATCTAGACCTCGAAAATGAGTATAAAATCCTTTCGAAGAAAATAGCGTGAAAACAGTAACGGCAACATATTATTATTATGTGTTAGCATTGCTATTATAATATTTTAACTACGCCGTCTCTGCGGCAATCGAGTTCAAATAGCACCGCGACCTCAGAATTTCAACCACGCAATATAATTACAAATCGGCTTGGAAAATATATAATATCGCTGTATATTCACGCTGTGGTAGCTTTTGAACGAAAAAATAACACAAAAAAATGAAACCCTTATCCCACGTCATTAATCCTATCTATGGGCCACAACCTCCTCACCTTCATGCGCGACTGGTCAACTGAAATAAATTAAAATCTAGCGGCTTTCGTCTGCAAAGCATCGTGAGGTATACAATATACATACAGATTCGTCGGGATAGGTTTTATTGTTTTAAAATGCATTATACGGGGTGAATCAATAGTCACGCCCATGTTTTTTTGATTTATTTGGATTATAATTTTTATAATTATTTTTAAATACACGTATAAACAATATTTTCAAATTCTTTAGATACATTGCATCACATAAAAGAAATCTCAAGGCGATACAAACTTCTGTTTTCCTAACGAAAATTTAAACTTTTTACTGCAAATTATTTAGTGGACACATTTTAAAAAAAATTTAATTGATCCAATTCAAAATTAGAACAATACGTTTTGTTAAATATTACAATTTTTATACTTACTAAGAATTATTATTGTCATTAAAAATGGTTTTACTAAAATATAAAATACATTATGATAGATTGGAGTTAAAATGTACTTTGCTTGGACTATTTATACAAATTACAAATGTTGAGATATTAATATTAATCATTAAAATGTTCAAACCACCATGAGCCGCATCTTCTAAACCCATTATCATGCACCTAGTACTCGTCCAATTTTGATTTTGATGAGTCAAAATGTTCGCAAAAATTATTTTTTAAATAATATACAGTAGAAAAGTGTGATTCTCAATTGGAAAAAAAATCAGAAATTTGGATCTTCCAAGATACTTATAAATGCACTGCTTATAAAGTATAAAAAAATTTACAAAAATTGAAAACATTATGTTTAAATTAGGAAGGTATTTAAAAAAAAATTCTTATTTTAAATTTTGGATGATTCACCCTTTCCTTTATACTTATACTTACGCCGTCTAAATTTCTCCTCTTCAAACACTGATTAAAAATGTCGACCATCATAATATTATGTCGTATAATAATAATATCGGTCTAAGATTGTAATATTATTATGACAGCATTGGCACGCCGTGAGAGTCATGTTTTGCGTTTTCTTCGAAAGCACTTGATAGTTATACTTTGTTTTCAACGTTTTACTATAATTTTTCCTTAATTGACTAATTATATAACTATAGGTAGGATGAGACGTATGTCTGTGTTTATCATTTATTAAATCAAATTTCACGTTTATTGAATGACATTTTGAATTCAAAGCATAGAAATTACCTGTTGTGGTAAACAAATAATAATAACTGCTATGTTAATTCTTGATGGAATAGAATTACTCATTCCGGTTACCTGTATAAAATACAGAGGGATCTTCAAATGAGTGTGTATATATATATTTATTAATACACATAATATATATTATGTACCATAAAATTATATAATATAGATATTTAAATTGATCATGTATGTATGTCATAGCTAGGACGTACATATTTTGGTCCTTGTACTAGTATGACGTACGAATATAGTATTAATATGACGTAATATAAATTATACTGTAGAGCTCAACTATATTTTAGTATAATTATTATTGTTACATATTTACAGGCTCATAGTCGTCAGCTTAGTCGTTATTTATAAGGTCGTCGGTAACATACATGAAAATGTTTAATATTAAGTTGATGATGGTACAGCGTATGTACTTCCTTAGTCCTTATCGATGTCATATCATTGACATTAATATAATGTGTTTTATAATATCTTACGCATGTATACCATGATAATATGATAAAATGTATATATTATCGCTGCTTCAGAGAATTTCCAATAATTCGTATCATTTTTAATTTTGATTTTGATTTTTTTTTTAATCTGCCGGGTTTCAGGTACTCCAGTAGAAGTCGGTGTCACCATGTACGTGCTGAGCATCAGCTCATTGTCTGAAGTGCAAATGGTACAATAAAATATACCTATACATTTTTAAGCAAACTATATAATATTGATGTGCATATCGGACCATATTTTATATTATAATGTGTTTATTTATTACTATTATTAATTGTATTATCATTTTATAATTTAAACATTTTTACGTAACTCAAATACACACTATCTATTATTATGTTATATTATATCATCATAGCTGAACTAGTTGCATCCGAACGAATATATTCTTAAACCATTAACCTCATCTAGTCTCATTATTGTTATTATTACTTATTATTATTATGTTACAAACCATTTGGAACGCTTTGTTGTAATACATAAACGTTGGGTTTGAAGCACGTTGTAGACTATCGTTTTTTCGTTGTTGCGCTATATATTATATATAGGTATATACGTATATTGTAATATAATAAATATCCCGGAAATTTCGTAATAATATATAAACATTAATCTAATCTTTTCGAACCAACAACGACAAGAGTATATGATATAAAACAAACTGTATGATAATAATCCAATCACGCTACATTTGATAACGCAACAGGTTATATCGTAGTAAGCTTTACGCGTAGCGTGTACTACTTAGACGTGTACATACTATTACTAATAGACAGAATATAATAAAAGAGAGTCAGGAAAAAATATATTTTGCGATGACTGAGAAATGTAATTTTGTATTTATATCGTCATGAATGCTCAAATTATAATGGTCTCATTTTTGCGACGAGGGGTAAAATTCGAGGGTTCACGGATATGGGTCGGGGGTAACGAGATGGACGTCAGTCTCATTGCCGTCTGTAAAATTTAAAGATGAACATTTTTAAAAGACTTTTACTAACCTTAAAAATGCTCATAACGATTATCACTGACTCCCGCGGTCAGCCTCTCCCAAACGTTGTATACGTAATCATACGTTATGAAACACCCACACACCCACACATCACCCATAATGCATTCGAGTTGTAGAGTGCGCGGAGTACATTTGTTCACCATTTTTCCGGATTTCCACGAAGAGTATATTTTTGATAAATCGTCGATCTGATCAGCCAACCTTCGGACCACACGTTTATATAATAGGTACATGGCGTAAAATACTAGTAGCACCGGGAGGAAGCCTGCAGGATCGCGGTGGAAAGATATTTGCTGAAAATCATTTGCGTTTTAGTACGTTTTTATGTAAATTCAGCGATGTTGGCGTATACGTATATTATTATAATATATAATATAATAACACGCTAGGTTTCTCGTGGGAATACCAATGAAGTTTAATAGTGGCCGCCGACGCCACTTTTTACGGACCTCGCGTCTTCTGCAGCGCGAGAAACCCCAACCGACTGAGTAATAATAATATTATTAATAGCTATGTATATATATGCACACATCATATTATACAATATAATATATTACAACGTTTGCAATATTATACTGTAAGGATCATCGCTGGTTGTTTTTATATTATTATTTTGTATTTTTATACGCTCTGCGCGTCATATATTATATATTATATAGAACATCAGCTATATGATCCGTTTAACTGGCTACACACTTATTTGCTATAACTAGCTAGACGCTTGTGCTTTTACAATTTTCAAATAACACACAACATATGTACTAAAAAGACCCCAATTTTTTGGTATTTGTTTTACATTGTGTACCTTTTTAGGTTAGTTTTTGAAGTACATTTTTATATTGGAATTGGTCCGGAGTTTATTTGAAAACCACTATTAACGTTTCGGAAAACATAATTTTTACACAATTTTAAGCCTTTATGAAACATATTGTTTCTAAAAAATATTTTTTACTATTTATACCTATAATTTTTAAATTATTGTTTTTTTTTATTGCGACTTGCATATTTTTAATTCCATATTCAAAAGTAGAACATTTTTTGGAGTTCTTTAATCCACGATAAAAAAAAATGAAGAGTATTTTATGAATTATAAATTATTTGCATAATTATAAATTTAAATAGGTGCTAATATAGCAATAACTACTTGTCCAAAATTTGATTTTTTAGATCAAAGTTCTATGAACAATATTCTTTCAGAATATGAATTTAAAATAGCACGGTTTTGAAATTAGCAAATATTTTTAAAAAAGTATTGAAACATATTAATTTTAACCAATCATTTTGTTTTGTGCGACTTAAAATTATACAAAAGAAATATTTAAAAAAAAAAAATGTTATATATCAAATAGAGAGATCACTCTTTATAATATAATGTCGATTAAAACAAAAGTGTTTATTTTTGTTTTACATTAGATAAATTCCTATCATATTATAATGATTAAAGCATTCAAAATATGGCATTAAGTTTTGGGGGTATTCTTTACCTTTTCGCTTTAAAATTTGACTTTGAAAATCAATGCTTAGGACTAGTCAGTCAAACGGATCGCGTCTATGCACTTCTTCAGCGTATCTATAGCTTAAAATAAAAAAAGTATATATAAAGTCGTCGACATCGTGATACGCACCTCTAAAACCAAGAGGATTTTCGTAAAAAATCGGAAGTAACGGTGGTATCGTTCACCACACGCGAAACACGAAATCGTGTATAATATAATTTATAAGCGCGATGAACCCTTTCTACCAGAAAAGAAAAAAAACACGTTAAAAGAATATTATCAGTTATCACCCCTTATAATAGGAAAGCGAAGATTTAGAGGTCGAAATTTCCGGTGAAAACAAAAATCGATCAAGACATAACCTTACCCGGAAAATATCACCCGACCGGAAATGGTTGATATTATTATTATTATTATTATTATTATTATTATATGTTATGTGAACGCTTTACATGGCAGGAATCGTTTATAAACGTTCTCAATTTTACGATCGTATATGATAATATATAATATAAACGCGTGGCGTATAATAGTGTACAATATTATAGTTTTTTGTCGACTGGAAAATCGGCCGCAAGAGTGGACCACTTTTCTTATTTTTTTCGGACGACGGTTTCGCATCTGCCGCTTATAATATGCCGCCCTTTTGTATCGCCGTTCGTTGAAAAGACGGACGTAGGTACCTACGATATTATGTTCGGACGAGGATGGCTTTGCATTATTGAACGCGGCTGACTGTTTTGATATTCATGGGCTGTACGGCGGCTGCGTTGGTTCGTGCCATTATTACAACGGAAACCTGCGCGCAACGTATACATATATTATTATAATAACAATATAAACATATTATATATATTTATGTGCATACAGGGTGATGCATTTCTGTCTCCTTTAGTTCGTTTTTTTTTTTTGCGTCTGGGCGTATCACAACATTAAAAATCGTCAATTTACCCAAATATCATCCTAATAATAGTTTTTTTTTTAGTTTATATGAAATGACAACTGTTTAACATACTGACTCGCGTTGTGTATGTCGCATTATGTAAATTCGCTCAGGTTAACAGAATACAGGAACTTCGAGTACGAGCGTATTATTTATTATTTACACAGACAGTGTAGTCGGTTTTGGATTGCGAAGTAGAGACTAACAACAGTCAACTTTTAAATCGATTTACCAAGGGTATAATAACCAACGTTACGGACAAATAATAATACATTTCGCCATCATAATATATTAATATAGGTACATTTAATTGTTCACCTGGTACTTCGCCACTCCTCTGTTTCAATTGTACCCTTAAGAACAGGGTTACTCAGGTGATAGTGAACTGTATTATTTTATTACTACTTCAGATATTTATTAAATCTATGCATACGTTGATATATCGTGTTAGTTTGACACAGGTCATACGGTTCTATAGTAGCTTAAAAACACTACTTAGAAACTTTATTTATATCGGACAACTACACGGTTTGGGAGGCCGGATCATGTAGAGAGAATCACCAACTATAACTAATCGTTAGTTAGATAGGATTAGGTACAAATGTCGTCAACACCTATTTGGTTCGAAAGAACAAGGAAGGTGTGGTCCAAAATAGAAAACTGTAAATTTGAAGCGTTGACTTTTCCCCTATTTCATACATATAGTCTATTTTTTAAATATATTATCAATACCTGTTTGGTAAATATTTAAAACCTTCCACTATTTTACTAATTCCATTAAAAGTCATGTATGTTTTAGCAGTTTGACAAGAATAGTTGGGGTACAGGGGCGTGCTTTGTGGCTAGGATGGCGAGAGAAGTGACGAAGACAAGCACATTGAACACTCTGTGTACTCTGTCGTCGTCTGGAGCATTTGCGAAATCGGAGGGTTATTCTAATATTTAGTTTTTATAATAATAATTTTTTTGCTGACATTTTGGGTTTGCAAGTGAAACGATTTTCCAAACATCATATCCGCTGATCGATCTCTATGAACAAGTCCTCCGACTTTATGATATCGTAACCATTTCGAGTTTCATTCCGGTTAATTACAACGTTAAAATTACCAGAGAAAAAACTCTGTACAATAATTAGGTCAACCCACGGTTCAGGCATACAGAAGACGACGACCCGGTCAAAACGCCGCTGGGAAATAAACAGAATACTAGGTAGATTATTATTATTTTATATAATACACGTCCCAAGTACGGCGGTTTTGTCGTCTCGCAATTAAAAAAATAAAACGAGGCGCCGAGTTCTGATCGTTTTTCTACTCTTTTGAAAATATATAATAACGACACTTGCGGTTGAGTGCTGAATAACAGTCGTATATATTATACATATAACTATATAAGTATTATAATATATGCTTTTTTTCCATATATATTTTAATTTAAAAGTTATCGTCGTAAGCTTTTTAACAACGGGTCGAGGTTCTCCGTAGTAACTGCGTCTCGTAACGAGTCAAAGACGTATGTATAAAGGTGCTGTATAGCCACGACACACGGCAGCATGCCTTTGTGAGACAGTTGTGTGATTTTGTTTGTACCCCCTTTTAATTGCGTCACTAACACAAAGCGATTGGTTTTATCCGCGTTTGCGATTCATAAAATCCATCGGGTAAATTTCCCGAGGTTTATATATAATTTTTTTATTTACATCGTATACGTTTCTAAAAAGCACAAAGTTATTATTTCACTTTTATGTTTATACCGTACTTTAGTTTTTTACTTGGTGATGAGTCTTTTGATAAATTCATATCACTAACTGTCTGTCCTTCTGTATTCTTAGCTATGTACATAATATATTATATACATATATGTACAAGATAACTCACATATATGCTCAACCCTATCATCTATTTTAGGCTTTAATACCTAAAGCATTTATTCAAAGTCTTATCATTAAAATTTTTAGATATGCTTAAAGACCATGTTTCATTATACACCTTACATATTGTGTTGAACCATGATTCTAGTCCACACAGTACACTGACTAGTAACCTATTTTGCCTAAACATTGCGTCTGTTCAGACACATGAAAGTACCCTGTAATTGCGGTTTTAATATAACCCGTGATTTCGTAAATTTTAGCATAACGAAGTTTTTTTATTCTTTAATAATCTTAAATCAAAGATCGGGCACCACGGCTAATGCCATATTCAATATAATAATTTTATTGTGATTAATTATTTTGTATTTTATACGATTACTATGAATATAGGTTTTCAATGTTCACTATGCTATGAAGGTGGCCAAATAGTGGATAACAGATGATTTCATAATTGATCCCTTCTTTGTTAAAGTTTATTATTAAACACATAGTAGTCCTACTAAAAAAAACCACTGACCACTGTCGGCAGTTGTATGCATTTGTATTTTGTATGGTCTTTCGAAGGAAAAATAATATGTTATCAATACCTATATCTTAATCTAAAATCAAAACCCATACCAAACTACACGAGATGCATAAAAGAGAAAATTTGTACAGTTCATAAGGAACAAAATGGGTTTAGTAAAATGGGTTTTGGCGAAGACGTTTTGTCTGATGATCATAATTATAACAATAGTTGGCGTAATATGAGAGGAAAAACACCAAAGAAAGATCACGATAAGGACAGCTTTGAGGAGCTAATAAATGGACTTGGAGTGGAATGGAAAACAGCATAAGATAGAAATCTAGGAAGACCGGGGTAGACATTTATTTTGTCGGAAAAAGTCTAAAAAGAGATCTTTAGTAAAAAAAAGTTTTTCCATGACCAGAGATCTCGTCGTTTACATTTTTAACGATCTAGGTTATTCGTTTCACGATGACGGTTATACGTGTATTATATTGATATGGTAATAATAAACATCTAAATAACTTACGACGATTTAATAATATTACAAAATAATTACACTTTTCGTCCACAGACGCATCGGATCGTAGCACACATAACAACACAAACACGCCATCGTGTACCGGGTACGCGCCGAAGTAACGCGATGTCTTACTATATTTTTGTCGAATCGTATGCATCATAATTTATTATGCTATGGTTCTAAATAATATATCAAAATATGTCGTGGCCGAGTTTTTATATAATGACATGAACGAAATAATAAAAAAAACGGTACTCACGATTTTGGAGGAAGTCTGCAGCGGGGCAATACTACGTAGAACTATATTATAATAATAATATAATATTGTAAGTACGTACGGACGGCGTCGCATTATTATACATTACAGTGCCGAGCGGCGACGTCGTCGTATCTAGCGGAGGGACAATTCCGCAGGGAAGTTAAAATAATATTATATTTTATATATTATTATAATATAAAATATGATATATTATTGTTATATGATCAAGCCCGGAGAACGGGTTCAACATCGATTTTCCCATTAATGTTCAGTCAAAAATTCCATGTTCGTTTGTCGCGCACGTTCATAAAATATATAAAAATAATAATAATATTTTTTATACTTAACCAGCGTTAACAGCCCCGGTGTGGCATTTTGTATAAACCTCTAAGTTGTATTATGCGTTCACCAAGCTCGATTGAACTAATAATTATAAGTTACTATTAAAGTCATCGCCGAGTACGTCATTATTTGAATTTAATATAAAGTCCACACTATGTAGTCACACGTTGGCAGAATCCAGAGGAGATTGGGGAAGCTTAGCTGCAACCAAAGTAATCCAAGTCACCCTCTTAAAATCAAATTAAAAAGAATATTAATATTGAATTTCTAACATGTCCATAGAAAAGTATCATGTATAATAAAGAATATTTTTTTCAGTAATATTGGTCAATATTTTGACTGAAAAAAAACCTTATTTTCCTTGGAGTGCTTTGTAAACAGCGATAAACAGCTATTATTTTTTTTTTAGCATGTTTCTGCCACAAAGTCAGTTTGAATTCATAAATTCGATAAACCATAATATGTTGGTATACGAAAAAACAATTCTGATCAAAGAAGACAAACAATTTGAACTTAAAACGATTATCGAAAAAAATTACAAATAAAAGTGCATGTCTTTTCAATATTTAAAAATATCGAAAAAACAAAGAACAACCGCAGAAGGACATTGTTTCACAATAAAAATGTTAGGTATTTAAATCAAAAATTGAATGAAGTTTTAAATATAAAATAATTAGTGAATTTCCGGATTTTAATAAATATTAAACGAACCAAAACTAAATAATTTTAAACTTTAATAACATTCATTGGTAGGCGATGAGAGAATATTTTTTTATTACATTGTCAGGTAGTAGTTTGCTAGAAAATTTTACCGATACAAAAATAAATATAATTTGTATAGATCCACAAACGACAATATTGTAAGAGATACACACATTAGACATCAATGATCAGCGTCGAATGGAAATGCAATATGTTGTAGTCACGAATGAGGTAAAAGAACATCTTTAAGTCCTCTGAACCCCACAAGTGATGGTTAGGACAGTGTTGTTACGTTTTCGTAAAATGTTTTATAATACATTGTCTTTTGACTAAAAAATATTTGAGATCATATGTTGCAAACATTTTTCACATCTAACGGAAGTCCTAAAAAACATTTCAACTCAGGTCCTAGTACAAGAAACCGAAGTGGCGTTTTTGTAAAGTATAAAACAGTTTCCGGTTCCGGTTTCTGATATTTTTTAGCATCTTTTGGACTGTGACGGAAAATAATATGTTTTTACCTAAGACAATTATAGAGCCGTTTGATCAGATTTCGAACCATTTCACATATTATATGATAACATAATATTATGTTTTGAAATGCACGCTGTATAAACACACAACGACCCGGGCGGGCCCCCGGTGCAACGTCTCGGGAAAATGGGCGAAAAACATTAATCAACGTTTCATCATAATATTACACACATCGTATATTATAATGTTATATATTATTATGCTTTTCGTAACGAATATGAAGCCGTTCGTTATAACAATAATAGTAATAGTAATATAATATACTGTCGGGAGACGTATATTTTATAAGTATATATGATATATTATAAGTGTATGAACTCATAGTAAAGAAGATGCTCAACACCAGCCAATGCTAAAATAATTTAGGTGGTATACAATTGTACAATGTCATTGTATTATGAATTCTATATACTCAACCTCGGTGGTGATAATTACTTTTAATAATAATATACTATTATAGTCTTGATTTGGAAGTTTTTCATGATTTCAATGATTTCTAAGATCGAGTATTTCTAGTTTACAGCACAACCATTCTTAAAAGTTAAAATTTATATTATATTATATAATTACAAAATCGAGTATATCTCATCATTATATCATATGCCTTCGGTAAATTCGGGAACCGAGTGGAAGTGAAGTATTCATTAGACTTTCAGATAAAAAAAACCAGAACGTTTTAAGTTTCGTAATAGGAAAACGATTATGTCAGGTGACAAGTATGCCTTGCTATGTCAGTGATAATGTAAGCATGTGATTATTTTGATAGTAAACAAATTAATTATATTAACCTTAAAATAATAACGTCGATCTGCAGTTATTAAGAGACAACACTTTCGAAAAACAAATTTGTATTGATATAATATCTTAGGTTTATAAATGTTTAAGACACAGCCGGGTGTATTATTTAATTTCATATTCTGAAGCAAAATATTTTACTGGCAAATTCGATAAATAAAAAAATTGAAAAATATAATGTTTAGATTAATGGAGAAGTGCACAAAATCTTGCGGGATACCAAAATATGCCACTCTGAAGTTCTCGGAAAATATTCTGCTTAGAAATATAAAATTTAAATTTTGTAATAAAGTCATTTAAAAAAAATAAATAATAATAGGTATATATTATACAGTGGTCTAACTTTGGTGTGTACATTGTGCATATTTGTATAAATTAAATTTTTAATACAATTTTTGTCAATGAATTTAAATTATGTTTAAAAATATTTTCAAAAACATTTTTATACTTCGAGATAATGAGTGTCTACTATTATATCAACCACTCAGTACTACGCCGTGCCGTCTCTGTCGGGGGTGAACATAACGATATACGCTCGTCAGTCATACATAATAATATTATGATAATATTATTGTAAATAGCTAGTAGGCCAATTACGAATTCCCCGGGCTCGGTCGCATAGCTGCCAGTCGGTCGATACGATTTCAGAACGCGAACCACCGCACCGCGCATCGCCACTAGCTGTTATATTGTCGGAAAATTGACGTTAACCAAGCCCCTAAAAGTGATACCAAAATTACAATAACACCAACTTATTTACTACTGATGCTGCGTGCGTCAACGAGATTAACTGGAAATATACAGAGTGGTTCACCATCATCAAGCGTGGTCCCCTCATTTTTTTCCAACGATAAACGATCTGATTTTTTATTATTTTATACTTCAAAACTATATTTTCAATAACTTACATTTTTTCATACCATTCAAGGAAAACAATTTCGAATGGCGATACAAACTTAAAATCTTACATTTTTAACTGTAAATTATGCTGATGATTTTTTTGAAAATTTCGATGTATCGTAATCCATATTTTTATCATTAATTTCTATGTTATTTAAATGTATATATTTAGGACAATATTGTCCTTCAAAACGGCCCCAAAAAAATCTAAAATCTTATATGAGATACTAGATATAGTATTTATTATACTCGAGAATTTGTACAAGTTATAAGATGTTAATAAATGAACAGTAAATTAGTAAATTATAATTATTACTAACATTTTAAAATCATCATATCTCTCATATCTTTCCAAAACGTTATCAAAGTCAGATACCTATATTATCTTCAATACATAAAGTTCAAAAACTACTCGATAAAATTTAAATTTAGATACATATATATTTTTAAAAATGGTCATGTGATTAACAATTTAAAGGAAAAAAGTGGCGATGATTCACATTTGAAAAAAAAATGCGATATAGCCATAGGACACTGTTTAAATGGTATAAGTGATATAAGTACTTGAAAATATCGTCTTTAAGTGTACTTAAAAATTCTCAAAATTGAGATTTGAAATTCATTTTTAAAGGGAAATATTGGGATGAGCATACTTGATTTGCAGGAAAGATTTACAATTCAGTAATATTAATATATTACTAACGATTATTGTATTAATCTTTTACTTGTTTTTTCACTCATCCTAATGTTATATCTGTAATTTATAATTTTTTAAAACAAAACTAAGTAAGTTTTTTGCAGTACCTATTGATTATCTTTTTTTTGTCCAAACGGTGTAATAAATAAATCAGAAATTAAAATCTAAACATAAAAAATTCCGATCATATTATAATACCCGTCAGTTATTATCTACGATTATTTTTAAAGAACTACGAAGAACAACATTCAAATAATATAGTTTTGTAAAAATATGTTTAAATATCTGCTCAAATGTCGAAGAATGAGTTTCTATATTATTATAGTATAATAAATATATGTTTGTATCGAAATTTCATTTTACAGTGCACCGGGGCTTGTTCTCGGTAATGGGTACTCATTGAAGTCTTCAATCGTTTATTCGCGTCAATTTAATTCAAACAGTTAAATTAATGATAAAAAAATGCTAACCTTTCGGTACTTTTGAAACATAGGTACATATTATTATTTATATCATTGTGATCTATAACACGCCTGAAATTAAATGTTGTTTTTGCTCTCCTGTAAAACGTACCTATACATAATACACATGTTATTCATAGAAAGCTGCGTGAAGTGACTTATGGTTCCTTTAAAACATTCAATAGCTGTACGCCCATGGTATCTCATATATACAAATATATCTACAACAATATTTTAACGTTTTTATCTCGAACATATAACAATTATGGAATGGCGTTATGATTTTATTACTCGCGTTATTAAAATATCGCACTTTTTGTCGCCCGTTCAGATTATGATAATATCATAAGCGCCGAACGTTTCTTATTTAATATGGTTTTAACATATTGGTATTTTGTAATTACATCAGGACGTTCGGTCTAGGGTGTTAAAATTAACGATGATGTAAATAATTGTACCTTACATAAGTCGATTTCGTTCTAAAATCGATTAATATAATATTATTATACACGAGGTGACGGTTTTAACTGCAAACAAATAAACGGTTGGCGAAAATATCGATAGTTTTTCATTTTATAATCGTTTAAAATTTACAAATGAGTATCTTACCTAATAAATGATTATGGAATTAAAAATCGAACTGCTGTTTTGAAATTAAAATTTAATAGTGATTTTGACAACAAAAAACTGTATAATATATAAATATACCACAACTGTGACAAAACCGTGGAAGGTTAAACCTAACCTAACGGAAAACGTACGACACAAAGAAACCAACATTTCCAATTAGAATATTTCGAAAAGAAAACTATAATTTCCTACTAATTTCGACATGTGAGTGTTTGACGTTAAGACTTGTCAATATAATAAAGTACGTGAATTTGCATCCCCCCTCCCAGAAATATTAATTAAAAAGCAGTATGATGATATTTTAACACATATTATAATATTCGTGCAATATGTGGATGTGGGTTATTTTTCGAATTATCCGCAGGGTTTTAATGGTCGTAAGTGGACAAGGTCGTGATAAAGATATCTGAGGGAGAGAAAATATTACATAAATACTGCGGTGAATTCGAGCGTTAATAACTGGTTATATAGTGTGGGTGGTGGTGGGAAAAAAAATCGAAACAAAAAAACTTGTTGTCCACGCGCGTAAGCGTTTCCGTCAGACTTGTTCGCACACTTTCCACTGCACGGCGGCCAAGAAGTTTTTGTACACCCGAAAAAAATCACCAAGCAAAATCGTATTATCAAGATTCCTCACCCTCATGTCTACTCTTATGGATGAGTTTATTCAGATTCGGATTTTTAAGTATAAAAACCATATTTACAAAATCCACTCTAAATTATGCGGACAATAAATTTCTACCATTTACAGATTTAAAACAAAGATTAAGTAACAAAATAATTAAATTTATATTGTAATTTATTGTCAATCGTTGATAGAATATATCGTTATATACTTATAAATATTATTTGTTTATAAAAGTGATTGCAAAAATTATAATATTATTTTGATTTTATTGTTGGTGAATGGATGAGAAGGAGAATATGACGTTTAGGAGGAGTGGACGAAAAACCGCACATCAGTTCCCATTAAAAAAAATATAAGTGTGCCTCGAGACCCTTCAAAATGATGATTTAAATCCGTATTCAAATAACAAGGTACAGCTTATACAGATGCTCAAAAAAAGTTAAGAGATTTAAAAATGCTGGTTTGTAGTTTGTCGTTTTATTATATTATTCAATTCTCTATTGGAATAATAAAAAAAAAAATACAGAAATAGTTGAAATCGTTTAAAATGAAGTTCTAGAGACAAGATGGGAGAAGGTCATAATAACCAATAGCCATAGAACTACCCAAATTAAAAAAAAAACTTATAATGAAACATATGCACAAGATATTTTGATTCTAATTATGTTTACTAGTATTAAAATGTTAAATGTAGTTTAACTAATATATTATTTTATTATTCATTACATATTTAAATAGAAATCTGTTATTTTTGTTTGTAAGATTATGTTCTATTTTATAAAACTCTTGCTGGACCTACATCTCTACTGTTTTTTTGAATTTGTTATTGAAGTTAGATATATAATATTTTATTCCGATCGTCAATATTTTGTCTTTTCTTAAAATGTACTCTTGTCATAAACCGTCAATAATACGGCCCCTATTATTATATTGCGTGGTCATTATAGATGAAATATTTGTTTACATTCATTGAATATAAGCTACATTACAGCTATATGGTTATTATATCTCTTAAGTATATCATAACAACCAATTAAAATTAAGATACAATATTACAAAGAAGCTTGGCCGTTACCTCCCATTTTGGGTATTAAACCTAGTATGTCACTACAATCGGTTTTGTTATAAAGATAAACTATTTCTGCTGTAACTGTATATGTTACCGCCAATGATGATAATTAGGTATTGTTAAAAATGACTAGTCTATGTTAACACTGACTGTTTTACATAGGTATTGATATTATTGGCTAGTCTTTTTAGAGAATACCTAACTAAGATAGACAATCATAGAACAAATTTAATATTAATACATAATTTCTATGATTGACCAGTCATTGTCATTATTGACTAATACTATGTAGCCATTGATAATTTTAGATATAATATATTATATTTACTATTTAAGAATAAACAATGAAAAAAAAATATAAGAAAAAATTAATTTTTTCATAATAATTATTATTTTAATACTTGTATGTTGATTATTGATTATGACGTATGGGTATCACTTATTCTCGCATGATAAGCTGTTATGGCATTTCGATGTACAAAGCCGGTTATTAGATCTACAAGTACATTTATTTGTTTTGCATTTTGTTTTGCAGTGGCACCGTGCACAATGCATACAAAGACTTAAATATATCATAATAGTTTCCTTGGTAATATTAGAATATTTTGTCTTTAATTCATAAACCATGCGGTCCCTACCACCATGACCTATTGCAATGTGACTATCGTGTAAAATATCAAATAATTCGTCATTTGATACATAATAGTGTACATTTTCTGAATTATTACTTATAGATTTAATAAGTCGTTCTTGCCCATTGAGTGTTATTATATCATACTTACGAATGTATCTGTAATCCTTTGCACTTTTCTTCCCAATTTTTTCCTTAGNTTCACGTTTATTTTTCAATAAATCAGATAATGCTTTGTAAAATTTTTGACGCATTTCATTTGAATTCATTTTTTTAATAAAACAATTCAACACTTTTCGAAATGAAAAACTATACAAAACTATAAACTATATTATACGAAAGTACAACGTAGACTGTAACAATACTTATGTTAGGTTAGTTGCCGTGAGTATTAAAACTATAAAAGATACCTATTATTATTCGTTATAAAACAGATACCTAATCTTAACGTGGGTTTTTAAAGTTAAAACGATAAAAGATAACATTGACTACACGACGATAGGATATGTTATAATAACTAGTGAATTTATCAAATTATAACATCGTCTGATTTACCAAGTCAATGTTACAAATATATGTTGATTATAGATAATGACCAAGTTACCCAGGCATTATATTAATTGGCTAGTCAATATCATCATTACCTGAATTTACGACATTGACGGTAACATATACACAGCTTGTAATTCAAGCGTGTGGACTAAATAATATAAGCCATGAGCTTATCCACAAGACTTGGAATGAATTGATCTGTAAAAATGTTTATATTAGGTATGTGAAAAAAAGCTTAACTTCGAGACCTCGTCTGCGCCTTTCTAAAAATATATCGTTTCTAGACCAAGTCGGCGGTATTGAGCTCAGAGTTATCTTGTAATAATCCGATTTTCAAAAGATAAGAGACGGGGAAACCTTTGTCGGAATTTTTTCGTGACAATGCTCGCTTATTTGACCGACATTTCACAATAGCTACCTATATAATATGCTTTCTATAATACTCTGACAATAATATTGTATAAGACTTCAGAATCATTTTCATTTCTGCTGTTGGTTATGATGACAATAATGATGTCCGATTCATGGCATTTTGAACAGACGTAAAAAACTCATCTCCGGTTATACATTATAAATACGTTTATAGTTATAATATAAATATATAAATAGTTGTATTGTGTACTATATTTATGTGCGGATTATATTAATATGTCACGTTCAGTAGTTGATCCGTTCGCGACTGAATCTGATGATTTTATTCAAAAATTTCAAAAAAATTTAATTTAATGTATTGATATTTAAAATACGACATTTGACCTTTTAGGTTGATTATGTTTGTCAACGGGATCAGAGGGGAATAAAGGTAAAAATATGAGATTTGTAATTCTAAACGATACAAATATTAAACGAAATTCTTTGTTGTATTAATCTTTTTCTGTTTCGTTTTGTTTTTGTTTTGTTTTATTTTGGTTTTTTTTTTTTTTAATCATACCATATTGAAATTGTAAATCCATTACTATTATAATACATAGCAAAATAAACCCTTTTATGTATACTTGTGGAATAGTCATACATAATTAGTATTGACGTTTTAACCTATCATTGCAGGTCCCCCAGTAGAGGTCGGAGTCACCATGTATGTTCTCAGTATAAGCTCCGTGTCCGAAGTACTCATGGTACAAATAACCTAATAATATTTTTTGTTTTTAAAACGTTTTTGTTATTTTTATATTTTTTAATTTAATCATATGATACGAAATAATATGATTTTTTATTTTTAAGAGTGTTTCTATATTCGTATAATATATTATGTTGTATTAATTGATATTATATGTCTCTCATATAATATTAATATCTATGTGTGATGTGTATGAAATACGCATATATATTTAAAGATTTATATAATACTATGTGTGTATAGTGTTTACATGTACAGGTTGATTGGAATTTCATGTGGCAGCGATTTTTTAATGGAAATATGCAAAATTGAGAAAAACGTAGAAATATGAAACTGTGTAGAAACATATACATTTACAGAAATTCTGATTGTCTTAGGTACGTCAAAAAAATTGTATTATCGTTACTTAGCTGGTTATACAGTTGGAATGATCTAACCTAAGCAGGGGAGTTGAAAAAAGCCATTTGAAAAATTGTATTTATTTTAAAGTTTCAATCATATTTTAATATATCCTTCTCCATTTCGAATATTTATGTATAAGAACATTGCTGGAACACGAAATCCTGATCATTCTGTATACATAAATAGATATATAATATATATATGCATAATCTATATATGGGCGTATAATATTATCTTGATGCCTTTATTTTTTAATAATTGTTTTTATTATTTTGTGTTCCAATAATACGTCCGTTTAAACAGACGCTTTCTTTTGCTTATTGTTTTGTTTCAAAACAGAATGTTTAAATAACTCGTGGAAACATGAACAAATATAATAAAAATATTATATTTTTTTACAATGTCGATTTTGTTTAGCGAGCCAGTTTTACTGTTGTTATTAACTATATAAATATATTTAGTTATGATTCGTCATAACGACAACTCGCTACGAAAACTATGAAAGGAACCAAATGACGTTCCCTGCATGCAAGTCTGCTGCTTGACAATTGCGGTATCCGCACAATTACCTGTGTCACGATTAAAATACGTACGGCCCTATGTTATCACTTGATAAATCGTGTAATGACATATTGTGTGACCACTACTCAAATAATAAATACCATAATGATGTGAGCGGCTCAACAGTGATCGATGTGAATAAAAATAAGTAGGTGAATGGCTCGAATTCAGTTAGTTCCAAGATGTTAGGTTTGCATTAGCTCCATGATTATTCAGCAATGTCAGTAATAACTAATTATTTTATTTTTGGGAACTGCCTATTATAAATTAATATTATATGATTGTAGATAGGTTTTTTAAAACACGATAATATATCTTAAGTGACTATGTGACGTTTTAGTCTAATGACTTTGAATGTAAAATGTTAAAGTTTTAGAAAACAAAATATATTTTTTTTTAATTTCCTAGTCTTTTATACGACCTATGCAATTATGAAAACAATTCATCTTTCAGAATCCAAGATTTCTTTTTAATTTTATAAAATAGAAGTGAGGGGATGGTAAATTACTATTTTGAAAGATGCATCACCTCCACTTCAACTACTATACCTTGTCAATAACGAGCACGCAGCAATACGGATGTTATCCGCTTAACTATATACAGAACAAATTTCCGGGTGTTCTAAACCATATTTTCAATCGAATAGTGAGTTTATTTAAATTCTGATTTTCAAAATGTTTAAATATTATTTAAGATGCCATATTTAAGTATAATAGTCTACGAGTTTAAAAATATGGGAGCATTAATGATATGACAATTATTTTAGTAATTATCACTAATATATTAAAACTTTATGATTTGTAAAAATGTTATGTTCTAAGTAAAGTGAGTACTGGAAAAAAAACTACATCATTTTATATTTTTAAACTAATGGTTTACTGTCAAAAATTAAGCTTCTTATTTGAAAAAAGTTCGTATAGTGAACACTCCTGATATGGTACAAAAAAATCTAAGTAATTAAAATAGGGTATAGCAGTATAAAATATAAATACTTAAAATTTTCAAAAATCAGAATTCCAAAATATATGCATTATTAAAGAAAAAAAAGGAGTTAGCATATTTGGTGAATCATTCTGTGTAAAGCATCCAAGAGAATCACACAGATGCGTACAATTTGTCATTTTTGTTAATGATCTTCGATACATAATATTAATATTATAGTATATTATCTGTGCCTAACGGTTGCGTTGAATCTGGACGGTTTTACCTGCCACCATTGCAGCAATAATGCAATATATTTATTCAAAAAAAAAAAAATACGATGATCGATGATGGTCTATATTATTTGTGACAAAAATGTTTAACCGACGCAGAATATTTCAGTGTTAATACGGTTATTGTTGTACAATGGTGTGCAGTCGAATCGATAAATAATAATTTAACGACCAAAAAATCTGTAGGTACCCTCATATTATGGATCAAACAGTAATGATTATGCGTACACCGGCTGCAGATAAGACAAACTCGTTTTGTATAGATTTAATACATATTTATTGTTTATAATAAGTGGAAACGTTTCCGACAGTGCATAACTTTTAACTTGGAGTTTTCTCTATTTAAGTTGACCCATTGAAAATGGAGTTTATCTAACTTGCATGGATGATATCAATATTCGCTTTGAAAAAACTGACCGGAAACAAATTTGTGAGTTGCCAATTCATTATTGAACATTCAAATCGTTTATACTATTATAATAACGTTGAGGGCTCATACACTATCGAAACTCGTTACATAAATTTTGAAATATCCATCACGTTGTGGAGGACGGGGAGTGATCGAAATTAAATTAGGCCACAACAAGAGTGTTCATACAACTATAATATAGGGTAGAAGATCGGTTACGTCTATAATATAACATAATATATTATACGACACAAGTGTGACGAAATCGAAACTCATGTCAACCTAAGGAAAAATAAAATAATCGTTATGGTTTTCCAACGAAATGTCCGAATTATTTGTTTTTGTTCCGCCCAACCACATATAACGTGACCTTATGACAAAAAACATGATTTGTATAGTATTATTAGTAAATTATTAACACTCCGTTATAAAATTATGCAGACTGCTTATATTACTAAATCGTTTCCAAACAATAATGTCGATCAGTCGCCATCGCCGGACCTAATCTTAAAATAATAATATTCGAAACATGCGTCACAAGATCCCGGGCGGAGAATTTCATTAAAATTATATTCGGAAGAAGTGAACTACTCTATATACCTACGTCGTAATAGGGTGAGTGGCTACATGGAGGTAACTTGATTTTAAGTTCATAGAAATCCCTTTGTTATCATAGATTTTTATTTAAATACGATTCTATGCGGTTAATTAGTGTTCAACATAAATCCCTTTTATTATAGTTCACTTATATATCACTCTGTTGACCGAGTAATTTGAGTTTGTGAATAACTAACATCAAGTCTCCCATCATTGGGCTTTCCAGTATTTCCTCGACGCTTCCACATTCACATAATATGTCAACATAATCATATTTCCTCCAACTTACCAAGTTCTTCTCTGTTCTATACGTATATACCCCTTATCCCAGTCATTGAAGTGTTTTCTGCGCTTCTTATTTTTTGTTTTGTCCCGCCGGTAAACCTGACTATCAATCGTGCTAATTTCGGTTCATTCTCTCATTATACATTACGTTCATTCCATATATTTTGTCACTCCTGTTTTATGAGGGCCTTTTGTACTATACATCAAACTTCTTCCCTATTTGAAGCACTTTGTATAGGTACCTGTACCCGTGTATGCTTTGCATCCTGATTGCATTTTGTATCTTTCATAGTTTTATCTATTGAGAAATTGAATCAACAATTGGTATTAATGTTCTTCACACCCAACGTGTGAAACACGTTTAGCTCAAACCAGCTTCCTTTCTCATCGTATATTATGGAAACAAATCTACTGACATGTGAGTGAAGTCACGGGGAAATATCTTATCTTGTAACGTATATTATTATATTTTTATGTCACTCCGTTCGATTTTCTTTAAAAAGCAGCAATGATATAACGGTATATCTATTATTGTTATTGCCGTATTACGTATGCAATATATTATAATATATATATGCGTGTTTGTAGGGTTTCTTTATTATTATTATTATTATTATTAGTTTCTCTTGTCGCAATATTTTTCTCGAGTTTTATTATTATATTGAGCCGTCGAAAAGTTTACCGCTCGGAAATATCACGCGAGACCGAACTCGCGGCGCCTAAGACACAATGCAAAAACACATATTATTATACGATAATAACAATAATACTGCATTACGACGTGATTTATATATTATACACACTCGCCAACGGCGGGCGTCATACTATTATCTGCGAGCACATCACACTCCGTAGCAGTATACTTATGTACACGTAACGGCTCTTTTTGTGAATAAAATAACGATACGCATCACAATAATATTATAATTTTATTTATAATAATGTCGTGCACGTCGCAATGCTCAAACATAATTTGGCGCGACACGAAGACTTAGGCGAGACCACGATCTCCGTCGTCAAAGGCCTCTCAGGTGTACTGCTTTATTCACGCGCGACGCTTTGCTATTTATATTACCTATTATGTAGTTATGTCACTGTAATACGTCGTACGGTAAATGCGTCGATCAAATTTCGTCGTCGTCTCGATTTGAAAGAGAGAGGTGCCTATGTTACACGATATTATGACGTATAGCGTGTAAATATAGAGTAAAGAGACGCTCGTGAGTGATGTTTCTTTCCGTTATTAATATTTTCCCTCCACGCTTAACCCCTGATTCAAGGTCATGTTTGTACACCGAATAAACGCTCCACCAACGACCGAGTGTCAAAAAACATAAACACCCTTCACTCGAGTTGTTCTATATAATGTGCGTGTAATGTACACCGGCTTTGAGTTTGTATAATATTATATATTTACTTTTCGTGTTGGTTTCACGCGAAACTCCTTATTGTTCATTGCGCACTAGATCATAAAAACGACGTCTCCCTCAACAAGCGAAAATCTCAAGCAGCATAATATTATAAGTCATACGTGTTAAGTACCTCCCTATGTATTAACAAAACTGGACAAGTTAACCGATTTTAATAACTCGTTCGAGTTGAGTTTGAATAAAAGTCGTAAGTTAAATTTATAAAAGTAACTTTTTTTTGTTTTTAACTCATAAAAATTACAAATTACATAGAAAAATTAAACTTAACTCTGTTCAAAATCTGCTATATTATTATCTTAATTAACCAAAATCCATACCAAAACAAAATATATTATACATAAACACAAGAATAGATATTACAAAATAACAGAGAGGAAACTCATTGGATGTAAATCATACTAAGTGTAGTAGTCATTAATTTAATTTTTGAGAAATTACTGCACCAACATCACTTTAAATGAATAACTGAATTATCTAATAGTGTTACTATTGAAAAATTTGAAATTAATGTGCTTGGAGGACATTGTATTTTTATATGCAATAAAATAATTAATTTTTATTTGAAGAAAAAATTAACTTAACATTACAATAAAATTAATTAACTGATTAATAACAGTATAACCATGGGAAAAAAATAACTTGTTAGGTTATAAATTACTTTTTAAAAATGTAACTCTTTATGTAGGTAACTTAGTTAAAACTTATAAGTCTTTTAATTATTAAACTCAACTTAAACTTTTTAACTCGTTAATGCCCAGCCTTGCGTATTAGTTCGTCGCATTTACTACCTACACGGAAAATAATCTTATAATAATTCTTACGCTATAGCATACAATTTTATTATGAATGGCCGAACACGACTATTTTTGGTTTTTCATTTTACTTTTGTCATCATTACTGCATATCGATTTTAGTTAAGGTCTACAAAACGTTTGCACTGAATACCACGGTACGGTGTGGTTTCAGTTATTCAATGAACTATAATATCTACAACTGGTACATCAAACCGATATAAACACCTTTCTATTCAGTCATAGAGGAAACGATAAAAAATCACCTAGTGTTAAAAAATAAATATTATATCCTCGCAGTAAATATTATTTGATTCGCATGACTAAAAAAGCGTACAATTCAATGTAGTTACAATTTGACCAGTTTGTAGAGGTATTATATGGTTAATGTGGTGAATTAGGAAGTTTCACAAAGTCATGATTAAAATTAAATGTAATATTTCGTTAATTCTTAAGTTTGAAAATCCCAAAATATGTTTTCGATTGCAATACCATGAGATTAATCTAGAATTTTGCAGGATGAAAACTAATAAACAACTTAATTTATCTCTCGCATTCAGTAGATAGTACACTTAAGAACGGACAAAAATATTTTCGTGTACTCGATTTTTCTGATATTGGCATTAATATGCTGAAAAATAGATTACACGTGGAAAAGTGCCCAAACCGGTTTTTTTTCAAAAATATTCTTCTGAAATAATAACAAGTTATGCTGATGAATAAAAAATAGATAAACACTGTGGTGTTATTTAATTGTGTCGTGAATAAGCTAATAACCTCGATAATCAATAACAATCAGGTTACACCACGCAGTTCTGCAATCTGAATGGATATAAAAATGATAAAATTGTATAATATCATAATAGTGTAGGTCGTTTATATATGCAAACGAACACGATCTCATCGTGTATTATTGTTGTAATGGACGCAGAATGGTCCGCGAATGGACTAACGCGATAGTTCTAATGCCTGCATCGACGCAGTTTCAAACACTGGTGACATTCAACCCTGTCTAAGCAGGCAACTGTCCTGGTTTAAAAGAAGCCCCTCCCCACATGGAACTAACCTATACTTACAGTTGCTTATGTAGAAATTCCCGGGAAAAAAAAAAATGTTATTTTCATGAACGTTCGTATATAATATTGGTAAATTTAATACTATAATATTATACGATTTGTTTAATTTATGTGGAATAGCAGACAATATAACGATACACAGTAAAACTACCTATGTATATTATTAAATGTGATGATATCGCATGTTTGATGCATGACGTAGATTGCAATTATTACACGCCACGGTTTTTCGCGTCAAAGCATGATGTCGAAAAAAAATAAATACGAAAAACTCTAAAATGGTTTCAATCCACAAAAGGTGTATAATAATATGATATTATTAGAAACTAGGTGATTCTTTTGTGGTTTTCATATCTTAGAATTTAATACGAGGAGTTTTTAGATTTTAGACTTAAAGAACAAAATAGTTATACTGATCAACGAAGAAAAATGTTGAATGGTATAAATTTGTATCGTTTAAAGTATAATTAACAAACGATTGCTTTGAAAAAAAATCCTCGTGAGTGCTAAGATATTGCTTTGAACACGACGAGAGAATCACCACACATAATATGTATAGTATATATATACATGCTTATGCATAATAATATAAGATGTACCTAACGAAAGACCTTAGCGTGTGCGTTTTAAATCTTAGCCCTGTTGCATGTTCTACCCATCTATTCTACTTGATTTTACATTGTTATCATTATTATTATTATTATTATCATTATTATTATTATTATTATTACTACTATTATTATTATTATTATACTTGAATCTCACAGTAATATTTGTACTATTATATAGTATAACCATAATATAATATTATTACAAACTGAAATATTAGTTACGCATCTTTATCATTACGATCCACAATATAAAAAATATATACATATAGACATAAATACTATGGTAATACTTTATCTTCAAGATTGGATACGTTCAAACTTCTTGGTGAACTTTTTGCGTACTATTTGACTTTGAAAAAATGAGTTTCTTTTTATCTCTCATGCGCTTTGAACGCGTGTTGAACTGTCGCGAATTAAAAAAACCGATGCCAACACGGACAACAAAAATGTATGTCTCTACGGCTACACGCCGACTATATGCGTAAATTTAATGACGATTATTGAATGCCTTGTCGTTCTGAAAACTCGCCGACACGTCTTACAAATTGACAACTACAACTGCTGATCTGGAGGAAAACATATTAAGAGGACGCTACAGCCGCATGTGTTGTCTCCATCTTACAAATTTACAACACCAAAAGTTGTTTTGTGGTTGACAATTATACTTACTCTGTATCTATAGTGGAACTTCCAAAATTTCATAACATATAGAGAAGAACTTTATCTGTGTTTTGGTATTTTAATTTTTTTTAGAGCACTAATCAACATTTTGTAATAATTAAATGAAAAAAACAAAAACAACTTAATGATCTCAAACTGATAACTATGTTAGTATGTTATCCAAATAATATAAACGCCACGAATAAAGTTCTCCTCTATGAGTTTTGGAGTTTTGTTATTCGTATGATTTATAAACAGCGAGTATAGTTGTCTCACTCTAAACAGTTTTTCTTATGTTGTACATTTGTAAGACAACACTTGCGAGCGTAGGGTCCTTTAAAGCTCCGTCGTTAGTGACGTGTCAGCTGCGAGTCCGAATAACTGAAGCACTGGTAGTCACGATGTTTAGCTGTTCCAAAACCTTATGCGATTGCTTGGGATGTTTGAACGTATCCAGTCAGTCCAGCCAACGACTTAGACGATTATAGATCGTAGTTTATTGTACAATTCATAGACTCAGTCTTGTAAAGTAGGTACTTTAGTAATAGTATTCAAATACTTTTTATGTACCTAATTTTATTTTAAATAACTTTGAAAAAAGTCCTTTGACAAATACTTTCAAATCGGTAAAAAATACTAATTCCTAAATACTTTTTATTTGTAGTTAATATTTGCATATTTTCAATTCAATCGTGTAATACATATTTAAAAAAAAAGTTGCATACAATCATGTGTAAAATACATGTAAGTCATGAAAATTCTAAAAAAAAGTTTTAGATGATTTATAAAGCACAACAAATTATATGCAAACAATTTTTAAGTACTTGAAAGTATCTATGAATAATACTTTTAAAACGTACCTTTTACAAGACTGTAATCATAGTAATATATTATATTATCATTATAATATACCAATACGCGTATACTTATTCCTACCGAGTACTAACTGCCACCGTCGTTGCACGCGAATTTTCCAGGACTTCACGCTGGACTTTTACTTCAGACAGTTCTGGACGGATCCCCGGTTGGCGTTCACCAAGCGGCCGGGTGTTGAGACACTGTCCGTGGGATCGGAGTTCATTAAGAACATCTGGGTGCCCGATACGTTCTTCGTCAACGAGAAACAGTCGTACTTCCACATAGCGACCACCAGCAACGAATTCATCCGAATACACCATTCGGGGAGCATAACGCGGAGCATTCGGTAAACGTTACGACTGTATACATAGTAGATTATCATTATAATACCTGGAGGCTCACAGAACTACCCCACCGAATACATTATTTCAAAATGAAATATTACACCCCCCTCCCTCCCACTTCAATCACTAATTCCTTGTTGGCATATAAGCGTTTGTATCACCATCATATGACACGAATTTATAATTTTATAACAAATCAAAATATTTTATGATTATATTTCCCATCAAGACCAGAAATCAAAATTCGAAAAATTTCTTTTTTAAAATATAAAATGTGTGGCTATGTTTAGCGAATCACTCTGTATATAAAAAATTGCTTTCCCCAAAACACCACATAAACATTTATCTATATAATAATATTGTCTTGTCTTGCAGGAAAATCACACCTATAGTGTGCATAATATAATTTTTATTATTACATTTTTGTAGTGCATATCGTTTACCACAGATTTTTTTTCCACAGCTTGACCATCACCGCGTCGTGTCCCATGAACTTGCAGTACTTCCCGATGGACCGACAATTGTGCCACATCGAAATTGAGAGCTGTAAGATATTTATTTTAACAACCCTCGTTCATAATAATATTAACCACCATGTGCATTATATTATATAAAAAGTGATAGTTGTCGAAAACTAAAAAATGTTGATTTGGAATTTACGTGATATTATTACTGTTAAGAAATATTTGTCCTACTACGACGAACGACTACGGTCTTAATACCTAATATTCATAAAATATTAATAACATTTATAAAATAAATAAATCGTAAAAACTTGTGATATAATAGTAAATTTCTGTTTTTTTCCATCCGTTTTCAGTCGGATACACGATGAGGGACATCAGGTATAAATGGAACAAGGGACCAAACTCGGTGGGCGTGTCCAACGAAGTGTCATTGCCGCAGTTCAAGGTGCTGGGTCACCGTCAGCGAGCGATGGAGATCAGCTTGACGACGGGTACGGCGTTTGATAAACGATCTATAATAATAATACAAATAGAAAGTATCTATTTAGGGTAGAACTCGTTTCGGAAATTCTATAATAGCATTTTTCGGTCAGTTTACTATTGTTGTTGTCAATTTTTAGATTTTACTACTAATTTGCCATCAAAATATTATACCATCCGTTGTATAGACGCAGACGTTTGCGGTACAATGTTATTTTCTACTGTAGGTTGATATTTATTTGCTAAGTAGTTACTTTTGCAGAGTTTGGACTTACTGCAACATGTAAATTAATTTTTATGTCGGCAACATAATATATAGAAAAAAATCGTGATAGATGTTGGGGTTTGAAAATTTGAAATTTAAATCAACTTTATATTTATATTTTATGGTTTATGAATCTATAACATTTCACCTCTTCATTAATACAATGTAAAAATCTTGGTATACAATAAAATGTATTTATTTAATGGTAGGATGGAAATGTCTTACTCTGTAATGAGGTGGGATATCCGTTTACCATTATTTATGAATGCAATCGAAAAATAAATATAATATAAAATTGTATGGGTTTTTATAATTGTTTAAATATTACACCGATGACCAAAATCGTTTATTGGCAGAGTGGGGGAGGTTCGTTTTGGCCTCAATCGGTTCAGCCCTGTAGTTAATAGCACCGCAGTGTACGCTTACCACAACCGTCCACCATTGCAGGCAACTATTCAAGACTGGCTTGCGAGATCCAATTCGTACGGTCCATGGGATACTACCTGATCCAGATCTACATACCCAGCGGGCTGATCGTCATCATATCGTGGGTGAGCTTTTGGCTGAACAGGTGTGCGACACCCGCCCGAGTCTCGTTGGGTGTTACCACCGTGCTGACCATGACCACGCTCATGTCGTCAACCAACGCGGCGCTGCCGAAGATATCGTACGTCAAGTCCATCGACGTGTACCTGGGCACGTGTTTCGTCATGGTGTTCGCATCGCTTCTAGGTGAGTAATTAAACTATAATAATGTTATTTATATTGTGTACAACAATTTATTCTGGCAATGTGATTACGTTTTCGATCACCGTGTTTCCGTTTTTGCATACCACCATTGACACTACCATGGAGTGGTAGGTGCTGTTTTTATATCGATACAGTAATATACTTGCGTTATATAATATAAATAAATATGTGATCTTATGATTTAAAATTAAATTAAATCATGAGACTTTAACATTTTGATTTTTTAACCAGAGCTTATGAACTAATCTCGACCCTCAACGCCCCAGAACTCGTCAAAAATCAAAAAAACCAAAACCCGTTCGGCATTTTTGAATGGTTCATTTTTTTTCAAAATAACCAAAACCCGAAACCAAAATATTTTTCGTTTCATCAATTTGAATAATAATTTAAAACAAATAAGAATTAGAAATAAGTTATACCTAATTATTAAATATTATAACATACATCATAATACATAGGTGGGGGTGGGGTTGGTTATTTTGATGATAACCGAGAAATATCTTTTTTAATGGTAAATATTTGCGTTGTGTATCTGATCACTCTTTTAATATTCTCTGGTTTTAACACAACTACTAGACACCTGTGTTCATCCATATTAACCCGGGTTACAGTGGCTTTTAACATCTTAACATTTGTTTAAATGTTGTATTTGAACACCAATATACAATTAGCACTTGAAATCTAAAACTAGGGTAAAAGCTCTGTTTAAAACAATATTATATATTGTCCATATCGTGTTCTTTTCTAAAGTTGTTATGGTTGGTCCTTAATAGTAAAATAATATTATTTTATTAATTTGCGCCTTGGATTATCAGTTCCTAATTCATTATATTACGATTGCGATATTGGTTGTATGAAGTTAATTTCATAACATGATGTTTATCGACCGAAGACAAAAAAAAAATTATTCTCGGGGACGGCGTTGAGCCATTTATTGCAACAACCTCAATGGATAAACTTTTCCGTCGGATCATTACAATATTATTACTATTTCAAAACCACGTCTGTGTTGGACTTCACCATTAATACCATATTGTTATATGTACCTTTGATGTTAAAATAAAAATGTACGTCCAATTAACGGCCCGGAGTGAAATTAGTTTGGTACATCAAAGCCCGCATAATGTTGTACACACCTAACACCCAACACCCATCCTCTCCACCTGACCAATGGTCCCCACCCGTTATTTATCACCCGAAATTCTGTCAAGAGGGTTGAGATTTCAGCAAAGTAATAATCGCTACTTTCATTCAAGGGTAGTTAATAATTAACCGTCAACTGTGCAGTGGAAATTTTGCTGTGTCCGGTTGACGCGTCACCAACGACCATTTTTTCGGCTGTGCCAGGTCCGCCTACATTGACGGAATAGAAAACAAATAGATTTGTGTCTTATCATTCATTGTGCAAATAAATTTGATTATATTTTACGATAATACAATAAATAATATGTTAATATTATCAGGTTTTGTTTATATTTGTTCTGAATTTATACGTTTTATGATCTATGTCTATTTCGGGAGAATAATATCATACCTAAAGTATACAATTTTAAAAGTACAAATATAAATATAAATAAACATAATATTTTACAAACATTTTTAAAATAGTTATAGTGCGTCCATAAAAACGTTTTGAACTTATCGATAACTATAGAACTACAATAGGAACAAAAATAATTAATTTTTCACGATTCACATTTTGGATTATGTAATGAATTTTAAAACAAATATTTAAAGTTACCGAGAAACGAAATTTGAATATAAGAAATTAAATTATATGATTAAAAAAATTAAGTGTCAACAAGGTTTTTATTTCAACTTAATTATATTATACACAGGTTTCTAGGAGAAACCTATAGGTACTGTAACTAAAAATTGGTAAGAACAAAAAACGTGAATATGCATAGGTTTTTCCATGCATACAATATTTATATTGTAACTCGAAATTAGCTAACAATATACTATTCATTTATTTGTTAATGTTATATTTTCATTGCAACTGAAACGTGAAATGGTTAAAAAAAATCATAATCATCATCGAATAACGTTCAATATAACTAATCGATAAACATAATTTCAACTATGTTATTGTTTGGTTAAAATGACAAGAATAATGTCCAGACAGATTGTTTTGTATTCAGCCCAAAAACATATCCATGTTTAATAAACGAATTCAAAATTTAAAACTGCTCTTCCATAGATTTTATGTTTGCACCAATCGAATTCTGTCGTGGTCTATTATAATTATTGTTATTTTTACTATATCCAAGTTTAAACCGGAAACGGTTGCCTTTTGTTTTCACAGAATACGCCACTGTGGGGTATATGGCCAAGAGGATACAGATGCGGAAGAACCGTTTTTTGGCCATACAAAAGATTGCCGAACAGAAAAAAGGAGGCGGTGGAGGAGGAGGCGCCGGTGGTCACTCCTCTCACGACGGCCATTCGCACTCACATCCCCACCACTCGTCACGTCATGGTCACGGCCACGGCTCTATATCCGGCCACAGCACCCTGTCGGGACACGGCACCCTGTCTGGTGGACACGGGCCCCAGTCTGGCCACGGCACGCTCCCTCACGGTATGTCCAGCCACGGACTGGCGTCGCATGGTACCATGTCAAGTCATGGTTACGACGGCGGTGGAGGTGGTCACCGGCACAGTCACATGGGCCACGGAGGCACGTTGTCTGGATCACTGATGGCCGGAGACTTGGATCACACGCCTCGACAAACCGTAAGCGTCGCAAATATTTACTCCCCAAATATTTCATAATTGAAGGGCTCGAAAAAACCAGAAAAGTGCCACTTTTTGAAACTTATCAGTAATATTCCATCTTAAATACAACTAATCAAAAGTAGAAAGTAACACATTATCACAATTATTGTTAAGAGTTAAGAGCGAAAAAAACTACTAGACAGTAGAACTCGATATTTTCCTTTGAAATACTACGGGCCCCCTGATTAAGATATAGGTTGCAGTGCCCCTTGTAAGTGATTCCCGTTTGTTCCAGGAGGTGCGATTCAAAGCCCACGATCCGAAAAACTACCTGAAAGGCGGTTCGCTGGAGAACACCATCAACGGCCGCGGGGATGACGACAACATCACACCCATCCCCACACAGCACGTCATGCACCCCAACAAGGACATTAACAAGCTGTACGGCATCACACCAAGTGACATCGATAAGTACTCGAGGATTGTGTTCCCGGTGTGCTTCATTTGCTTCAACCTCATGTACTGGATCATATACTTGCACATTAGCGACGTGGTCGCCGACGATCTGGTGCTGCTGGGCGCAGACTGAACTCATCGGTTACTTTCTATACCGGGCAGCTGTTTTCCATACCTACACACCCATATATATATATATATATATATTATATATATTATGTATAATATACTACTTACATGCGATTAAATAATCTATATTGTACACTTAGACTTAGTGGTGGTGATAAGAGCTCAAAGAAATACAAATTTCCGTAAGATTTATATATATATATATAAATATATTATATTATACGATATTTAGTAGTGTTAACGCAATTATTATTATTATTATTATTATTAAATTTTGTTGTACTTCGTACGACATAATATTCTCTATAATATGTATATTATGATATAAGTCTATAGACAGGATCGATCTAACACCTGCAGGGTTTTTCACAGATTCTCATACGCGTAGGACTAGACTACGTTATAATAATAATATGATATTAATTATTATTATAAACTAAATCGGAATAATAAATTATTAACATACTATGTTATTATAATTATTGTGTTAAGCGATGTGTCGATCACGTGACAATGATTGCACTAAACATGCACTCGATGGACGTTGCAGGCGTGGCGTTTATTCGTCGCGTTTTTCCAAAATTGTCGATGAAAGTATAATACTATTATTATATAAAGAGATTATCATGACGGTAAGCCGGTTACGTACCTCTTGGTCGATAACCAACTCGCCGTTTTCAAGTGAAATAAATTAATCTCTCACCAAACGTCCACAACAATGATAATATTATTTATGATGATTCACGCGGTACAAAATCGAAATTGTCCCAAAACATCGAAATTCGTGAAAAACGATAGCAATAATTATTACGCCGATGAGCAATAAACAATATAATTGTAACGCGAAAGCAATAATATTATAATAATATTACGTCGTGTTCGCCGACACTGGAAATGCACACAACGGAGACTGATATGAATAATATTATCGTGATAATAATGTTGTATACTGAAATCGATAACTAAAACGTCGCGGGCAAATGATTCACCGATTAACGTTATTTTTTCAAAAGCTTGATAATATAATATCATTAAATAATATTATGTGTTATTAAAATTCGTGTAAATTAAACATTAATATTTATAGATGACAATACCTTATAACGTTTTCAACAACTATTTAAACCAATATATTAGCTCACAATACATAATACAAAATACATAACATTTATGTATATATATATTTATATATTATGAATTATATATACATATGTGTACCTATGTTCTAATATCAAATGTGTACAATAACGTCTATGTAAATTATATTTTTCGTACAAAAATATCATCGTCAAAACGACATTTTCAAACGCGAAATCGAACGCAACGCACGGAGTTAATTATTCACACTTGCACTTTATTCCGATAGATTTCATGTCGAAAACAAATTCGTTTTTATTTCACGACTCGACAAAAATTTCTAACACAATAAATAGTATACAATTAAAATGTACCATAGGCCGTATAGACCCACACAGTATTATTATACGAGGTGATTATACCAGCCACAAGGATGTTCGGTCTACTCTCCTTTATCTCTTTGAAAAATAAATGTATTCAATTTATGATTTTTAAACTTTTAAATTCACTTAGAGACGATATCTTCAAATTCTTGAAATTCTTTATAATATTTAAGGAGCGTCCTATACTTTTATGATTTCTAATCGAAGTTTGAATCTTTAGAAAACACTCCTTAAGCGTGGTAGGTACAAAAAATCTAGAAATGTAAAATGTAAGTACATTTTTTTTTTTTTTTGATATTTTTCCAAAAAATATCCATAAACTCCGCACACTTGGTAAATGTTGATATTTTAATGATTTTGGGTATTAAACCACAGGACACAGGGACACACCCAGGGACGCTACTCCACCTGTTTTTCTCATACATATATTATCAGTTATAACCTTATGAGTAGTAGTGTGTTATTGACTTTTCTATATATTTTCAATTATTACTATTTTAAGTTAAAATAAATTTTGGGTTGATAACAATTTATTACAATATACACAACCATAGGATTAATCATGGACCACGATATAGATACAACCACGTTTAATAGTATTGATGATATTGCCCATAACGATTGATAGTATGATAAAATATAATATATCAGTAGTATTTGGCGTAATATAATATATACTCTGTAGACAATATTATATTAGACGGAGATCGACTGTACGTAGTTCTAGCGACCAGAGCGCTGTCCGTCTATTAGTATAATGTCTACGAAATATTTACCTCGTAAAGACGTTTAATTTAGGGGGAAGGGTCACATGCTTATTTTATTGGTAAAAAAAAAAGTTACTCGTAAAAATTCAATTCGTAAATTTACCGTGCTTACATCTCTAGAATAATCTCAAGAATTTGAAAAAATATTTATATTGTGTACGAAATATTGTGGTCTTTAGGTATATTTAAATACTCCAAAAAGCATATTTTTAGTAACTGCATTGTTCGACTAAGAAAATAGAGTGAACGTGCTTGTCGCTTGGTGAATCATTCTGCAGTATAATCAAGTTGCGAAATATGGCTAAGATTTACCACTCTACCGCACTGTATACGACATTCGTGTTCGCACCATTTCCGGTTTTGCGTTTGACTTCCGTTCAAGTGCACTATTTGGACGACTCTGTATACTTACGCTAAATGTACGTGCATATTACTATATATACTAACATATAGGATAATATGTGTATTATCGTATTTCCATGGCCGCGAAATGCACCTGCGACTGTTTATAATTATTATAATTATTTAAAATAGGTACTAAAATTCTATTATATTATTATGGTTACGTTAAGTTAATTTTAGGACTGAAATTATGACGATTAAAGCAATTTATGTAATAATTATTATATTATAATATTATACAAAGTCGACTATTCGTAGTGTTTTATACTGAAAAAAATATATCTAAATATTATATATATTATACTAATATATTATTATGTATATTATGCCATTTGTACATAAAAATACATATTTGACCGTAGTTGTTGTACGATTAGGGTAATATATATACACATATATATATATACATATATATGTTTATATAGATAGCGTTGCCCTGTGATTAGCTCATTGTTCCAGTGGCATATTTTAGGTTACAAAACTATATATTATTATAATATGTATAGGTATAATAATATGTAATATTAAGAGGAAACGAAAACGAGTATTGTAATAATTAGTGGTAAAAGGTACATTTTTTTTTTTTATAATTGATTGATTTCCAACATATTATTATTTGATAGGTGTCGCCGTTCTAATTTCTCAAAATTATTTTTGTAAGTCGCAAATTATATATAAATATATATGTATTATTACTAATATTATTATATTCGCGTGTACAAAACTATAATACAACTTGATGATGTGTAACACAGTGAAGATATTATGTATTAATGTAAAAATTGTATGCGCGTGTGTGTAGTATGTGCGCGAGGTGGTGTACGCGCATGCACTACCGATTATACATAATTAATTGATATTATATAAAATGTGTTTATGTGACGTTTTATGCATATTAATAATATAATATACTATATTGTATTAGAGTCGGTCGAACACATTGTATTAACACTTAACAGTGTTCGTATTCGACGGTATTATATGATATTATATCGAGAGAAAACGAAAAATTAACAATACGAAACGCACAATATTACACGATTTTATTTTAAGTGCATTCTATTTTGCTATACCCATAGGTAAAATACGATTGTTGTGTACAAATATTTTTTTTTTTTGTTTCTTACGACGGGTTTAGCGTAGATATCGACAATTTACAGTTAAAGTATCTAGATAATCATCTGGTAGCCTATTTTTATATTCCGCAGGGCGCTTTGGTAAAAAATCCAAATCGAAAGCCTCCACTGATGGGTGATGACAGTAATAATAATAATAATTACTTCATCGCGATCGGTGCAAAAAAATCATTATCGTCTACGAAAACTATAAATTCTAAAAATGTCGACCACTTTCTCCTCCTCCGCCGCTACATCAACCTTCTTCTCATCCGACCAAACCAAAATAATATCCTTGAAAAAAAACAGAATCGATTTCAAAGATCCAGTTCATTTTTTCTATAATATAGTTATGTCTCGTAGGTACATAAATCACGACTAAAATCGAAATCAAAAGAAATTATTTAATAGTAAAAAATGAGTCAGTAGAGGTATCCCTTATAGTATTACATAATACAATATGGTCTTGATTTTGCCCCTTTCTAGGTGGCGACATGAGAACCCAAATCGTATTTTATGTATATTTTTTTGTTTGCCTTTATATTGATATTATATAATAATAATATATGTACCCGCGTAGTTGTATGTGTATTGTTAACAACGGTACATTGTTATTATTATGTATTATTATAAACGATATAATATTATGTAATATATTTATGATATCGCATATGTTTAGACATTAATATAATTATTTAACGAAAATATTTTTAAAAGCACTTTCAGATTGTGATTCGCACATTTTAAACGATAATACAATTTGACTTCCTTAGTGTTTAAATCAGCAAACGGTAGCGCGTTGTTATTTGAAAAGATAAAAAAAAAACGAAAAAAACGAAAAAAATTTGTAAAAAATGTGAAACTACCGTCGTATATTCTAAATCTCGTTAGGTAATAATAATATTATTATATTATATTAAACTGTTATTATTTTAAGTTTTTGTAGTCTATTATTGTAAGACCGTTATTCGTTTGCGTTCATAAATAACATAATAATAATATATTATTATTATTATTATATTGTATATTACTATGATAATAATATATATATACTATTATATAATTATATATATTATATTGAATATGTATATATATTTATATGTTATATTATGTTTCCCCTTATTTATGTCAATAATAAGTATTATTAATTATATACAAATAGTTTATAAATTATTATTATTGTGATGATTATTATATTGTTTGTTTTAATTGTATGCTTCCGTTATTTTTTTTTCTTTCTTTTTCTTTATCAAATTATTATTATTATTATTATTATTATTATATATTTATATATATATATACATACATATATGTATATTATATATAATATTTTACACGTCGATTAAGTTACAATAAATATAATTAAATACTCAATTGAAGTGTATGAAAAAATTATATTAGTCAACTGAATCTCAATACGCTCAATAAATATGGTGAAGCAAATATTATATGTTTTGTTTTTTCGTTTGGTTTTTTGTAAGCCTTTTATTCATTCGTTTATCTATATGGAAAAATACCTATTATAATTTATTAAAGCCGAATAGAATCCTTTCCTCAGATTCCTGTCTCAATACCGAGTGATAAATTTATTCTTTTATTTCAAATGTATATTTTTTTACATAATTTAAAGTAGTTAAAAAACATAATGTTTCTAAACAAATTATAATGTTTCACTATTTTTTACTGTAATAATTTTCTAATGTCTTAGTTTTTTTTAATGTCAACTACGTGCATTTTTAATTCCTTATTCCAAAGCAGACAATTTTATTTTTAAAAATACTCCGATAGTTCGATATTAAAGTGACTTTTTACACTCTTTATATCTGCATAACTAATTACATTTAAAAATATTTTATAAGTAAACGTACAATTGTGCACGAATTCAAAGATACTCTGAAAGTAGTGCGTTTTAAAGTAATATAAACTAAAAAACTATTAAAAATATTAAAACGATCCAATCAAAACCTATAATTTTGTTAAACAACAAAAGAAAAAAAAATTAAATACTCATTTTCTAAATGTTTGACAAGTCAAATATATTATATCAAACACATTTAAATTGAATAAGAAAATCACGTTTCAAGGTGGGATGTGTAGGATAGACCAGGTGCTATATTATGTAATACAGCTGTTAATCTACCAATTAACAAATAAGATTAGAAAATAATAAGCTTATTGAATAGGATGCAAATCCATGCATTAATTTCATATTTCAAGTTTGTCGAAGTTACTCATTTAGAAGTAATTAACATACACGTGTAAGTATACAATTAACTATATATTATACTTATAGTATAATAATTAATCAATTATATTTTGTTTTTAATTGAAGAAAATATTTAAAATAAACGCTAATGCACAATCAATACATTTTATAAAAGTTAGTAAGACTCACTTAGACTCAGCACTTCACAATTTTTTTTTAATTGTGTTAAACGCAGAACAGAAAATGTGAATCTATCCAATTATTCTTGAATTAATATGTGTCATGTGTAGGTACATCAAGTGTGCATATAGAGAAATAGTTAAGCTTAAGTCAAGGATTTCAATACATATAGTGCATTGATTTTGGATTTTCGAGGATAATGATTTTTAAGTATAAATAAGTCGTTTTATATAACACATAAACGTAAAAATAAACTTTTATTTCAATTTTTTAATTTTTTCCATTTTTAAAGCATTTCTAGGTTATTTTATAAATTTTTAGTAAGTAATATATACAATATTATACATTAATATTGTACAAGATAATTAGTATGTAAATTAGAAAAATCAAAATAGTGCATCATAAACCATTGTTTTACTATCACTTGCGAATAAGTTACACTCTTTTAAGGGCATTATTGCGTTTAAAACCCATTTTTAAACAATTGTTTGTTATTTTTTAAGATTATTTTTCGATAGTTTTTAGGGAATTTAAATCCGGTACAGATTATATTCATAAGTTTATAACCATACACCTCAAATGTGTATAAACTTGTATATTGACAATTTATACTCATACAGGTATTTTTATTTAATGAACTAATACACATAAAATCCCATATCGTCTTCAAGTGTAACTATTACAAATATCAAATAATTTAAAACGTGACAACAACAGAATGCAAAAATAAGCTTTACAACAAAGAGTATCCATTAGGTATTTATGAATTGTTTCATTTATCTATCCGTTGTTTCTAAGAGTTATCTATCACTATAGTGAATATTATTTTCCTTTCTAAAAAGCCATATAGTCGTACAGTTAGAAATTTGATGTTGAATTTTATATGGATAGGTATACCTAATTCACAGTTAAATGTTAAATAATTTAACACAAAACGCATTTTAATAAAAAAAAACCTAAAACGTCACAATACCACTGAGTGATTATTTTGCCGGGTCATTTGTAATGTTTGTGGACTGGGCCTTTTCCTTTAAATCCGCCTCGGTGGCATATAATGACATTACTATAATAATATAATGCATACAACAATATTATATAAAGAGATTTCCCGCCCTCTTGAGCCAATTATGTACACCGCACCACGCACGCACGCACCCTTACATATTATATATTATATTATATTATAGAGCTCGGTGGGTTTCTGGATTTTCGTCCCATTTCTCTCCATGGTAACATATATATATATATATTCGGAGTAACCTAATTATTGCATAGTGCGGCCAACCATTTTGTCATCCGCCAGAACCGCACCTCGGCTATATATATATATGTATAATATACTTACATGCAATATTGTACGATGTAGCCGGTCGCCGCGCCAAAAGTCTGCACGATAGCTAAACCTGCGGTGAAATTATTTCGTAACTCAATTATTTCTCTTATCTACAATCCCGCAGACATTTATAATACACTAAATATAGTAATATATTACGCACATAAGTACATAACTGCATTAGGTACATTGTATTAAAAGTAACGCGTGTGATACTTGTTTATAATATCATAATTATCGTTATTATTTTATTTATTGCGCGCACTCTCAGCCGCTTTCTACGCGATCGTGGTTTGTGTACGGCAGGGCTTGAAATCGATTACAACAATTATTTAAAAAAATATATTCTAAGAACTCAAAAGTGATAAAAAATGTAAACATAATATTTGAATCGATAGCTTATACATATCAAAGAAATGTAATCATTTTATAATTGTACAAATCGATAAATTTTTTTTTTAATCTAGTATTTTGTACAATCTTTGAAGTATTTATTTTTACAATAAACACAAGTGATGTATCAAGTACATCATTTACACAAATGTGGATTTATAAGAAATATTGAAACAAATAGAATTTGATTAATTTAATTTAATTTGCAATATTTCAAACAAGCAAACAACCTGGCCTGTGTGAAGAGATCATCTACTTAGAACTTAATAGATTTTAATTTTAAAATGTAGCAATAGTCAACAGGTTTATAACACTATTAACCTATTATTGTTCATTAGTAAGAAATAAATAATAAATAGTGAGTAATATTTTGTTTTCATAGGCTCATTGTTAATCCACTTACAGGATTCGCAAAAGGTAGAAATCAAAAGTGATATTTTAAATCGAAAAAAGAATAAATGTTTAAAATCCAATTAAAAATCATACAGTTATGAAATAAATATTATAGAACAATATAAAAACATGAAGTTGGAAATTGTGCATTTAAAACCATCATAATTTACTTTAAAAAAATAATATCAATAAAAGCCTACTTGGAGCCCTAAATTATAATCTTACCTTTAAATTGTATAATTGGTGAATGCACTTTAATAACAATTCGAACAACACACTACTGAAACTAGTGAACGAACATTTGATATTTCGTACGTGTTTAAGACAGACAACACATTGCCGGTGCGGCGTTCTCTTCAATTGAAATTTCGATAGGTAATGTTTAAAATAATTCTGTATCGGAAGGTCTTAACTAAGAGTATCCAAAGATGATCATAACAAAAATAAAATCATAAAAACGTGAAGCATTATTACAATAATTATTGTTGGTTATAATATGATTGAAAACAAAGATATTACCATCATCCTACAGAGTAAGTAGAAATATTGTTGTCACTTTTCCCTCGTTCTAATAATTCTAATAATTTAGAATCAGCGCTGATAGTTAATTATTTATGCATGAATAGTTGACATTGTACATAATATATTTTATATAAGTAGAAAGGAAAATGATTATTTTTATGAAGGGGGAAAAAATGCTTCATTAGGTAATGAAGTAGATACTGATATTGATCGCACTGCTCTCGAAAACATCCGTTCAACCGATACAAACGAAGAATGCGCAATTAAAAGTATTAATTAATGTTTTTGATTTTAGTTATAAATATTCTGTTAATTTTGTTTGTTAATAATTGAATATGTTCTTAATTTGCAAGTAACCAATTTAACCCTTCATTTTTAAATATTTTAATACTTTACTTACATAGTAGTTACATATAAAAGGTGGCATGTTTTTGTCCTGCATAGCATAGCTTAGACATCGAAAACAAAAGTGAACACTATGAATACGAAAGGCGAAGGAGAGACAGGTAAACATTTTAATTAAATTCAATTATCAGAGATTATAAATTTATCTTTTGAGTAAAATGTGTTTTGCTAAATTAAGTTGAAAAAAATTGACAATTTTGTGCATTAAACTCTGATTAGAGATAATTTATTTCAGAATCAGTCTACCAGTAATACATTTCATCATGTAATCAACTATTTTTTCAATACATGTATTTTAACATAATTACTTAATAGTTCATGCACTTTATACACTTTAGTATTTTACATAAATGTATTAACTTTTATAATATTTGATAAATTAAATAGTAAGTATAGTTGTATTAATATATTACCTATAATTAAACTTTATACGATATCTATTATGTTTTTTTTTTTTTTTTTATTGATCCTGAGCCCGGCAACTGAGGCCATTAGCTATTAGTAGGTACTGTAGGTTTTTTTGTATTGATGGTTTGTAGGTTTTTGGAACGGTAGGGGGAACACGTGTGTGTTTGTTTTGGCAGAATTTCGAATGGGGCACCCGTAGGTTTCTGCCATGCCCCGGGGGTGGGGGATGGCAGCACTTGCTCTCCGGTCACCGCGACTTGTCCGGAGAAAAATGCCGCCCGGTGGCCGAGGATCGAACCGCGACCGGCTGCGTCGCAGCGGAAGAGTCAGACCACTCGGTCACCTCGTCCCCCTCTATTATGTTTATTTTTGTGTTTAGTATGTATAGATAGGTGTGAGTAAACGACATTTTTTTTTGCACTAAATAGCTTACTTACAAAAATTAGTTATTTTGATACCTACAAAATCCCAATGTTTTTATTATATACACCATTGTATTGACTATTTAAAATACCCTCCTTTGTTCTAACAGTAACTGATTTTTTCCTCGAAAAAATAGTGTTAAAAAACCAAAAAAAACAATTGATTTAAAATTGAAGACATAATATTGCATATATTTTATAAACATCTGTTTTACTTTAACAAAATACAAATAAGACGTTGGTCTTCAAACGACTACAATTATTATTAAATTATTGTTTTAAAACACTGTTTATGACTTTAGTACTTACTCTCTATAAAATAATTGATTTTATTTATAAATTCAAGGAGTCTGGAATCTGATCGATATAAATGATATTCCAGAAATTACAGTGGTAGAAAATACCAAAATTAAATAAGATATGACTTAATTTGAATTTCAGGAAATATTTTTTATACAATCATCAATATTTCTTTTAGAGGTCAGTACTACTATGGAAGAGAAGATATCAATTAGAGTATTATACCTTGAATTATAACAGATTCAGATAATCATAGAATATATTATTCACCTATATAATTTTAAGGTTATTGAATTTAATGACTGGAATCAAAATGTATAACACTTATCTGTTTTCCTTCACACTAATGCGTTATTTATCAAATCCAAGAATCAAAATTTAAAAACAAAAATTGTAATGAAACATTGATAGAAATTCAGATTTGATGTCAACTAACATACCTATCTACAATTTTTTAAATTTTTAAATAAAAACTAGTTTTTCTTAAACAATCACACTTTTAGGTAAATAGTTTTTTTTTATTTGTACGAAATAAATTCATTTAATTTCATCGAAAGAAGTAAACGTATTCTAATCTTATCATTGTACTATATTATTTTATATCCTAGTAGGAATCTGAGTTTGTACTCTAAATATTATATAACAATCAACAAGCAATATGTGAATATATTTTAATTCAATCATCTCGCTCGTAGTAGTTATTGTTCAATACGAAGCTGATGTATTCTTAGACATGTCTCTACGGGGTAGTGTTCAATGATTGAAGTCTCCGTCCGGATACCTATATATTATGTATGACATAGTTTTATTTGTACTAATTTACATGTACTCGTTTATTGAACTAATAATATATTGAGAAGCACTTTCATAGATTTCAAGTAATTCGAGTACCATTTATTGGTAAGTTCCTACGATCTTTAGTGTAGCTATCATCCATAATATTATGTTAGTAGGTATCGTATTTATATTATAAGCTACTAACTATACGTCTATAAGTTATACAGAAATTATTTATTTATATTCACTATAAATTATCTTAGATCTTAAAATAAGTTCCTACATTTGTATAAACCATAGGTCATTTTTTCAGACAGCCAAACGTAGTTTAAGTTATAAGATATTAATATATTATATAATAATATTATTATCCTAATTATTTAAAATACCTATTTTTTATGATCTATAAATAATATAACTATGTAGTAAGTCGTAAATTAATATATACGCTTTAAGAATTGCCTACACTCGTGACTACCATACCTCAATGTTTCTGACAGCTTAAGTTCCGAGTATAATTTAGGTTATTATAAGTACGTAATATTGTATGTACTAATGCACTGATTTGTATGAATTTGCATACATTTTTCTTTCAAAAATATAAGTTGCAGGGGAAGTTGGACTTTTTTTTGTAACGTGAATTATACAAAGGTTAAATAATTATGTTTTTAAAGTATACTTTTATTACTTTAGTTGATGTTTTGAAATATTGTAGCATACATTGATTTTTTAACGCATCATTTTGATATTTGATGATATTATAGTTATATATTGAGGTGTAAATTAAAAATAAAATAAGAGAATATTTATTTTAAGCTATTTATGATTTTTCAAATTTGATTTCAGTCATTTAAAAAATCAAATGTCCAATCTTGTATACATCAAACATTTTCAAATATGTTGATATGTGTATGCTTCTGGATAATTTAAAAGATTATATCAATTCTTCCATTTAACACTTTTAGTATACTTGTTAATATTTTAATGCATATTTTTATACTTAGTTGCATATTTTGATATTTTAACACATACATATTATATTGATAAAGATGCCAACATGGACATTAATTCACTAATTAATCAAATCGAATTGAAAAAGTGAGAATCAGAGTAAAAGATCAAACGACAAAAACTTGGTATTTTATTACGCTATTTTTAGGTACACCTAAGCCATCTTTTGTTCTTCAAGACTTACAAAATTATCCAGCCTTCTTATCCAAATATTACCCTCATCTCACTAAAATGCCATTTATGAGTATACAAAATATAATATACTGGAGTTGTAGAACTTTTTTAGAACGGCCTTCTAAAAATACTAAACGACATAAAAAAAATAACAATTCAAAAATTGTATGACTTCAAGAAACTTATCTCAATAACAACTTAATCCTATATATTAAAAACTTCAATTCCTACATCACTAACAGATCCCACTGTCATCGAGATAGCGGAGGGTTTTCCCTACTGGTTCGATCCGATTACCCAAGCTCACAAATCAAAGTTCAATCTACCCTGGTAAAAGTTGTAATATCTATCCAACTACAAAACCAAACTAACCAAACCGAAAAAAAAATATATAGGCATTTGAAATTGAAAATATAATTCAACAATTACCAATATTCCTTTTCTTTTGGTTTGATATTTCAATTGCCATAGCTTATGCTATTAATCTGACAAAACCGACGAGAAAGGAAAAACATAGACAAAATGCTTGGAATTGACAACATTACACTGCTCAACAACGGCGAACCTACTCGTCTAAATACAACAACCAATAGTACATTTTCATATTGACCTGACATTGTGTATTGCTTCTTTTATCCAGCTCATTCCCGAACCTCCCAATCCTAAGACCCGGATAGGAAAAACTCTATTCAGGGGGAATTCAATTTTAAAGAAGCTTTTAAAAATAAATCGTCATAAATGTAAATATATTAACTAAATTAATTGTATTTAACAACGCACTTAATATTGATCATTGAATGTATAATAAACTATTTGTTATAATTTATCTCGCAAATAGATTAACGAAAACGAAACATTTAAAAGTAATAAATAAAAATATTTGTACTATGTTATGACCATCTTAATCATAATACTATTGCCATTTTAAAATTAAAAGTTTATTGTGGTTCAACCAATAATTAATATAATGTTTAAAATTGTGTATGTATAATATATTTTTAGGGTTTATAATCATGTAGGTACCTTTCAGAAGTATTGTTTACAAAAAAGGAAATACTTTTCAAAATAATGAGCTTAGACTGTAGTAGATATAATGGACAACCATTTATATAAAATATGGAAACATCATACATATTTTTTATTATTTCCAAAAGATACTTATTGTCTAAACCTTGAGGCCAATAAGAATATGTGGCAAGTGAATAAATAATATGATGATGTGAATTGCTTGATAGAAGAAGCCATTTTTTATCATTATTATTACGTCTTATTATTTTAACAAGTCTCTACACCAATTCACTGCAGGCATCTTGGAGGAATATTTCAAATTACATTGAATGATTGTTATTGATATGAAACAAAAATCAAACACAGTTGAGTTACACGTCAAGAGTATCACCACATATCTTATTTTTGCTGTTTATATATAATATTATAAAATTATATAATATCATCTTAAAATACAAAACTGTATTCAAATTGTAATATTTTAATGAGTTAAATTACGAAATAAAAAAATCATCTGTGTTATAAGCCACTACGAATATGTCAGACCAACGAAAAGTAATTTTACCAATGATCGGTCCATCCAACTAATTGATGGTCCTAACGAGTGGTTTAAAAAATTATTAATTTACAGGCAATAATATTATTAGCAATTGGCGTAAGACAATAAAAATAATTATACTGTTATTAAAATATATAGTCATCACTCATCGACCATAATACTATGTTATGTTATTATTATTTTCATTACTATAATTTATGTTCACTATAGCAATGAATGTATGACACAACGGTCAATACAACTGTAGAAACGACAGGAGACAAGAGTTAAGAATAAACAGCTAGAATAAGGCAATGGCGAGGAAACGCGTAAAGTTACTATAACATATTATACGTCGACAACAACTGATATATATATATATATATTATATATATTATATAATTTTGCAGCAAACCTCATTGTCGCCCTTGTATTTAACGTTCATTATACAGAGTGATAAATTGTTTATCCTTCCACACTAATTTTTCAAGTAGATTTTTGTTCCTTTTTTAATACTGTGTATTTACAAATTAAATCTTGTTTTTCACTTCTCTCATGATCGTTATTCTATATTTTTAATTTCATAATCAGAATCATTGTTAGTTATTTACCTTTAAAAAATGTTGAGAACTACATATAAAATAATATTACGTCGAAAATACTGTTTGACTACATTTGAAGTTAATTCCCATAAATTGCAGTCAATACGATGCATTCAGCTATATTTTCTAGTCAATGATAATAATGTCGGTATTTTTTAGCAACTATCGATAAACATGTTTGTTGAATTTACCTTTTGAATTAAAAACTGACTTATTGATCTGAGTTTTAAAACCGATTGATTTAATCAGTATTAACAAAAAAGGTGTTGAAGTTAATGAAAATAATAATCTTATTCAAGTAAAGTTAAATGAACACTAGTCTGTCTAGTTAGAAGTTAATAGTTAACCAATAACAAATTAGGTCACTAATTTCAAAATTAATATGGAAAAAATATTAAAACAACTCAGTTTAAAAAAAAGGAATTTTCTTCTTTCATTAGTACATGGATAACATAAATAGATATGAGTACAATATATTTTTATAAGAAACATAACAGAAATTAATGTAAAAAAACCATTAGAACCCAACATTTCTAAAATATTTTAATTTATTTTAAACTTAAAACCTTATTAGAAATTAGAATTAATATACTTATGTGCTTGTAAATATGTAATATTTGAAGATACACGAGTATCCTGCATGAGAAATAATATTAACTATTGACTGGAAATGAACTCATGTAAGCATCGATGCGGTAGTGACAAAGACGAGTTCTACACGCTGGGAATGTGGTAATCAAGAGGCGACCGCCTCTAGGTTTTAGTAGATAAGTGAGTAATGAGTAATGACCAGTGGGTAATAATTTAATATATTAAGAGAAAGTCGTACCGAATGTGTTGTATCCGTCTTTCTAACGCATAGTACACTCAAATGTACGTCCAGCTGCTAGATTTTGTTGTTGTTAAAGATAGTTATTAAATTAGTCTAAGTCTATGACTTTTAAATGATCTTTAGCAATGGTGTTGGCTAGGCATTTATATTTTTTCCTGAATCACATCATCTGGTTGGACGTCGAGGCGAGGAGACGCCTCCATCCGAGTAATTAAATACAAACACACAAGCGTCATAACACATAAATCGCAGCGTCAGCGGAGTACGAGACAAACACAAGGCTAATTTCTTTTTATATCGTCTTCCACCAACACCACGACTGACGAAGATTAAAAAGTTCAATATACAGTTGAAAGAAATTTCATCGCTGTTTTTATACTCTATTATACTATTGGTGGATTTGCGCCCACTGTTAGTCCCAAAGTCCGCGGTGTAAGACTCTCGTAAAACTTCTGCACGTTTTTGAAAAACCGAGAGTTTCTTTGAACAAAAATAACATATTATGTGTACCTGTGGAATAGTGTGCGCTCACGTTTAATATATAATAATGTGCTATATCCGGTGCGTGTTACTGCTGTGGATTTGGTGACGTTCGTTTGTAACAATATATCCACGTAATGCCATAGTTATTACGTTTTTGCCGAACACAGTATTTATTAATTTAGAGTGATATAGTCATTTTGATGAGTTGGCTGGGCGCTTAAAGTGCACTGAAAGGAATACCTACAAGACAAGTTACATAGTTGCTCTTTTATAATAATATATTATATTATTATGTTTATGACAATAATTATTGATCGACGTCACAGTTCAAATGTGCAACAATAAATCAAAACATTTTTTTTCGGGTAAAGTCATTTAAAAAAAAATTGTATTTAATAATTTTAAAATCCAGATAGAGTAACACAATTTCGAATGTATCTTTAACTTAATGGATTGAATATACTTTTGATTTTATTTAATTAAAATACAAATAGTTTAGAATTGAAATATTACAAATAACAACTGCAGTAACTAGAATTATTTCTCTATTGCACTGATATATCTTAAAACAATTATGTAATAACTAGATACCTATGATTCTTTATTAAAGTTAAATTTTTAACATTTTATTAACATAGTTTATGATTATCTATCACATACTATTCATATATGCATGTATGCATTCAAATATATGAAAAAACATTTTGTTTTATTAAAATAATTATAAGATGTTACACGTAATACTATAATGACTATAATGACTATATTTGGCAATATACAACAATTTATTGTTAAAATATTAAGTGCTTACTATTAATTAATTTAAATAATAATTATATTACATATTTGTTGATATAATATAATATAATATAATGTGTCACAAAATAGGTACCTAATTATTGGATGGGTAGTTGTAATAATATTTTTGAGTATGTTTTTTATTAATCTTAAAATTTAGCAACTCTGGATATTAGCATTTTTGTAGGTGAGTTACGGTTAGTTGAGGAACATATTATGTACTTAGGTCGAGGACTCGTCACTAAAATCCAGGTGGTCACCCACCGAGGACAATTTTATTTTACTTGGCGTTTAAATTATAAATATAAAATTTACAAGACCAACTTAACCCAAATTGGCCAAATTTATAAAACAATTTTGAAAAGTATTAAATATGTTTATTTCTTAAAAAAAATTATACTATAAATAACAAATTACAATAGTTTAATTATAACTTATATTTCATTCTGAGCTAGTTTTTAGGGTTCCAAAAACACAAAAACTCGTGGGACACTGGGACACAATATTATGATTTACTGACTGATTCCATATATTTTTTTTTACTCTCAAAATTTATCATAAAAATAGCTTAAACATGCCTAAAAATGTCTAAAAAAAACCATTACAAATATTTATTTCTGAACTCATTTTAGTATGTAATGACTTTGTAGATTACTGTACTATAAATTTGAGTTCTTTCAAAAGATATGTAAATGCTATTATAATTTATAGGTTTCAAGCAATGGTCATATACATTATATCATGTATTGTCTTTGATTGCTAAAAGTATAAATTATGTAATAAGCGTTCACATGGTCCACGACTCCACATGTACATAAACATCTACGAATGAAATCACAATGGACATTGCCTTAGAGGGCGACTTAAATAAAAAAAACAATTTAGTATGTATATACGCGCCTATTATTATGTAGGTACACGTGGAATCTACATAATATTATTACGTCGGTATAGAGGTATACGCTAAATCAGTTTTTCTTGCAACTTGGACACGAAATAATAGAAGGAAAAAAAATATAAGCAGCGCAGGTAGAACTCATAAATATTAATTTTACTGCACCGTTATTAATGCACGCGCCGCACGATCTAATATGTTGCAAAAATTTGCATTTGGAAAGCAAAAAAGTACAACCTAATGTATATTATTATGTGTGCGCAACTATCATGCTGTATTGTATCATATATATTTTATAACGTGAAGTAAAGAAAGAAAATAACCAACAATTTATTTCATAACGGTAATAAAAATAACAAAAAAAACGAATATACCTAATTACAGTGCCTAAATATAATCGAAAATCCGATGGTTATCATTATATATGACCGTAATAATAAAACGTTCTGTGCGCTGTGCATAATAATATTATAACATGGTAATTAGTCGGATTTTAATTCTTCGTTTTTCGTAGAGGTTTATATTTTCTAAACGTTCCATTTTTTTTTTTGGAAATCTGAATCGTTTGTCGATTGTATGCTTCTCTCACAGTAAACATAGCCAATAGGAATACACATAATTATTATAAGTATTATTGTAGCAAAAAATCGTCGCTCTAATAAATTTTTAACGTTGAGTGGCTTACACACTAGATCAGTGGTCTTCAACCGGTGGGTCGCGACCCATTTTTGGGTCGCGTAAGCTTTAAAATTGGGTAGCGATAAGTCTTCTTTTTAAAATAAAAATACAATTTTTTAAATTATAAAAGGTAAAAAAATAATTTTTTAATAATTACATTTAGAAATTTAATAAATGAAAATGAGTTTAAAAATAGTAGTGTATGTTGTGTATTATGTATCAGTTATATATTAGTTTTAATAGTACTATTGCAAAGCATTAAGCAATTTACGATTTTTTATAAAGCTTCCGTGGGTCGCGAAAAATGTAGGCCTAAAAATGTGAGTCGCAAGTCCAAAAAGGTTGAAGACCACTGCACTAGATCATTCATCATGAGTCACTTTACATACGTACATTTTTATTTTAAACCTCAGGTTTTTGTTGTTTTAATTTCAATAATTTATTATTTATTTTAGGCACCGTCGTATTTTATTTTGAGTTAGTTCAGTGGTTGTACCACACTTATCACACCACCTGTGGGTTTAGTCAAACCAAGCGACCTTGAATACGGAATCATCAGCTGTTTTCCAGGGTGCGTGCCATCGATACCACGGACTTTAAATTTAAATCATAGAAATTGTTATAACATATTCAATTATTTACATCTATGATGTCCATAATCGTATATTAAATCTATTTGTGTATGTTAACATTATCAAATATTTATATAAATTACGTATATTATAACTAGCTGCCAATGAAACTCGCTGTCGTGAAACTGGGAGGGCTTGTGAGACTCGGCGAAGCAGACAACAATGTTTGTTGAAATGACTATAGAAGTCACTACTGTTTACGCCCCGGGCGGTTAAAAAACAAAAATGTAGGAGGTGATAGTGATTTTTAATAAGCCTTGAACATCTTTTTTCGAGGTTGGGGAATGATTGAAATTCCAGTTTCAGTGTCTAAAAATCTCACTTCACCCACGAAAATCGGTAATTACCCTTTCTCTCGGGTCATTCCCGCTCTCAGGTCATTCCCGCTCTCAGGTCAGTCCCGTTCTCAGGTCAGTCCAGCTTTTATATTTCAGTGACGCTTTCAGGTCAGTCCGGCTCTCAGTTCAGTCCCATTCAGGTCAGTCCAGCTCTCATGTCCAGCCCAACTCTCAGGTCAGTCCCGTTCTCAGGTCAGTCCAGCTCTCATGTGCAGCCCAGCTCTCAGGTCAGTCCCGTTCTCAGGTCAGTCCGAAATTTAGGTCGATCCAGCTCTTATGTTTCAGTCCCACTTTCAGGCCAGTCCAGCTCTCAGGTCAGTCCAACATTCAGGTCAAACCAGCTCTTATGTTTCAGTCCCGTTCTCAGGTCAGTCCAGCTTTTATATTTCAGTGACGCTTTCAGGTCAGTCCGGCTCTCATGTCCAGCCCAACTCTCAGGTCAGTCCCGTTCTCAAGTCAGTCTGACATTCAGGTCGATCCAGCTCTTATGTTTCAGTCCCGCTTTCAGGTCAGTCCAGCTCTCGTGTCCAGCCCAGCTCTCAGGTCAGTCCCGTTCTCAGGTCAGTCCAAAATTCAGGTCGATCCAGCTCTTATGTTTCAGTCCCACTTTCAGGTCAGTCCGGCTCTCATGTCCAGCCCAACTCTCAGGTCAGTCCAGCCCTCATGTTTCAATCCTACTTTCAGGTCACCCCGGCTCTCATGCTTCAGACCAGCTTTTAGGTCAGTTCCGCTCTCTGGTCAGTCCGTCTCTCAGATCAGTCCAGTTCTCAGTTCAGTCCTGCTCTCAGATCTGTCCAGCTCACAGGTCAGCAAGTTTTAAAAAAAAAAATTTTGAAAAAAAAGTGAAAAAAATTTGTAAAAAAATTTTTTTTATACTTTTGCATTTCCTTTTAGTTTATTTCTACTTCAATCAATGCTTAAAAATCTCAAAACTGTGTTATAAACAAAAAAAAATATTAATTTTATTAAAGTTAATAGTTGACTATATGCTATTTATAGTTGGGTAGTTAGATCTATAATATTATCATTAAAATAAGTGAACTTAGATTTTAGGTAATTAGTTATCTGGGCTCTAGGCTCTAAACTGTCGTTTATCATCTTATGATGAAATATTTAAACAAAAATTCTGATATCTTTCAAAAAATAAACTTAGTCAAACAACAGCCATCATTCTGCAGTAATATACAACTATACATATTATATAATACAAGATATCTTTATTTTAGAAAGACACTAGATAACAAAACAATTTCACGAAAGGGGTTATCTGTGTTAATAATGAGTTCAAGAACTGTCTATTTTGCATTGCATTTGGTTCATCTGCTATTATACTTTCTAATGGTTGTAATTTAAAAAAATGTAATGGTTGTAATTTTAATTTCAAACATATTCATGAATTTGTTAAAATACACAAAGAATCGTCAACCCACAGAAACTCAGTAGAATTCTTTATTCAATCATCTAATGATAAAATATTCTATTGAATTTGATATCAATATAAAAAAAAAATCAAATACTAGATAATACCTATCATAAATAATAATACAGTTTTCTATGTTTCACTATCTGCAATATTATGTTAGGCGGCGTATTGGATAGGCAATTTAGCTACACCGGTGTCGTGTGTCCGTTTCCTCTGTATCTTTTTAAGCAGGTGTAAGTACCATACCACAAAAAACAATGAAGTATAATAATGATAATAAAATGATATAAGTGAGTAGTGAGTACTGATAACACACTAATTAATGGAACAAATATAATTTACAATAGTAATATTATTATTATATACTTATATAGTATGTATAATACTATAATATTGAATAGTAATTTAACATGTAATGTATGATAATAGACTATAACATAGTATGTTGTGTTATCGCCAAAGGATCGTTGGCTTACTATTGCAGCATACTGACTTCACTCCTACTTTGGCCACGATTCTAATGAAAACCAATTGATAAATGTAAAACTTTTATCCGGCAAAATAATAGAATGAAGCCGTACATATAGTAAATTTCTATATAACAAACAGATGCATGTAATATTAAAATGGTGTGGAAAAAAAACAGCATCAAAATAAACGTACACTCATTTTTCACAAATTAGTTTGATTTTGGTGGTTAATACTTTTTACATTTAGAAAGTATAAATCATACAACTTGTAACCCATTCACACTTTATAAATATTATGGCCTTCAATTCGTATCAAATCCACTATTGGTACTGGCAGTACGTTTTTTAGGCGGGCAAAAACGTATATATAAAATTATTATTGTGTGTACAAAATAAACTGATGTATTTTAAAAGTTTCATGTACCTATGAATAATAATTTTTAATCATTAAAAAATGTATAAAATTGTTATTATTTCTTGAAATATCTAATTTTGTATATTTTTGAACTTTAATGCCAAAATATCGAGCATAATATAATGCCATTATTTTAAAATGTACCTATATATATTCATTGAACTACTTAAAATACAGAATATTATGTAAAATGTGAGAAAAAAATATTTAATAGATTAATACAATAATATTATAAACAAGTATTTTCCTTTATTTTCAAGGTAAGAGACGATACTTGTACTGATACGTCATGTTTGATACTGTACTGTTGTCGCCATACATCTAAAAATAAAATCATGTGATAATGCGTTTTTTAAATTTTTCGTTCGATAAAAAAAATCTCCTCAAATACGAAAATATTACCCGATGGATACAATTTGTTTGAGGAATTTCCGTGATCAAAAAACATAAAATAACCTTAAAGCATAGGTATAAATATTATATTATTTCTGTGTAGAGCAGGCCATGCATACGATATAAGACAACATAAACAGTATATACCTAGCGGAATAATAAAAATAAAAAGGTGGGATAAAAAATCGAAACAACTTTGGGGACTAAAATGAGTCGCAAGTTTTTTTTACCGTCAAAGTCTGGTGGGTATTATTTCAGCTGAGTATTACGAAAAACCTTCGACGAAACTTTACCGTTTTATACCACAGCGTTTAGACAATGCGGGGAAAAATACGTTTTTATTGTCATCGTTTATATTTACATTTATGTATTGTATACGAGTCGTTTGTTTTAGATTCTGAAATATAATTTTATGTGTGTGTGTGTGTTCAAGTTGTACAACACACCACGATGTTTCAAAAAAACATACCAAAACAAAACAAAACAAAACAAACAAATAATAAAAATGCCGTTTGCCTGATGTAGTAGCACTTATATTTCCACAACTAAACAAATAACAGTGACAATACCGATAATAGTAATAGTATAATATTTAAATAATATTATTATATCGTTCCTTATTATGTACTTGGAGTGTAAGCAGTGTTGTCGTACATACAGATGGTAAACAAATGTATCTAGGTAAGATAACAGATGACAATATTAATATTTGTATTAATAATAGATAAAAGATTAGTAAATTTATCAGAATAAAAAATTAATTACTTAAAACTTGCATTTGCAAAATACATATATCATATCGCGTGCGTCCAAATTGCATGCCACCTCATCGAGGGGTTTGTCCGAATTGCATGCCATCAGATTATCATGTTGATGAATCATTATTTTTTATACACTTATTGTATTAGGTATAACTCTTTTTTTTTAACTTTTCTAATCTTACTTTTCCACTGAAAGACTGGGCTTTTGTTACATTTAGTTTAGTAAAATGAAGTGAATGTATTTTATATTTGTACTAAATGTACATGGTATATTTTAAATAAATAATTACAGAAATAATATAAAATTTTGTAATTAAAATAATAATATTAAATTTAGGCCAGTTTTTTAAATAAATAATAATATAAAATGTATTTGGATGTCGACAACACAATATTTGTTCTACAAATAAAATTCTACTAATTTCATTATTTTGAAATTGTGTCATAACTGAACTTTAAAATTTTTCTTTTTCCAATATTTCTCGACGTCTATTATTTAAATTTGAATTACGCATTTTTACATATATATCACATTGTACTTGTTTTAAAATATCGACTAATTAAAATATACTGGGATTTGGTGAGTAAATCATGCTATTTAGTTTGAAAGGGGAATGATTCACAAGCATTAGTTGTTCGCATTGTAGAATTAGAAAATTCAGCCCAAGTAGACGGTGGAAATAAACTGCCAGCCATCACATAAGTTTCTAAGAAATAGTCACAAAATTCATGTATACGATCATCAATGGGTTGAATTTCCATGATTTCGTTTGTAAAACAGTCGTTTACATCATTTGGGCTTAAGAATGATGGACCAAAAAATAATTTTAATAACATTAGGATTTCTTTTTTTTTTTTTTTTAAACGTGTACATAAACCTATCGATTGAATATTTCTCCAAATGCTCTGCCCTAGATGAAAACAACATCCTTTTCTTATAGCATTTGGAAAAACAATTAGAAGTGCCAAATGAATTGCCTGTTCAAAGTCAGCATAAATAATTTTAGGCGATAAGTTTAAGTTCAAATCGTTCATATTTATTAATAAACCACTTTTGTGTTGAGCCTACATGCTTTAAATAGAGGAGAGACATAAACTAAAATATTATGTTAATGGCTGGAAATTCTAAAAAATGAGCTTTTGAAATATGATATAGGATAAGACTGTTGAAAATGTCACGGACAGACAAATTAACGAATAATCATTATGAAGTTTTCAGGAGAGTGAACATGCCAACATGGAAACGCTTAGAATTAAATCAAACATGTGAGTAGATAGCACCCTTACTCCCATTGAAGAATAGTCATTGGATGACTACAATAATCGAAGATAAACAGAAAAAAGAAGGCACAGACTAATGTTCATTAAGCAAGTATAATATAGACGCCGGAATAAAATCATACAATAAGGTCAAAAGAACTATATCCAAAACATTAGAATAGCAAGAGACGTCACAATAACTTAACCAATCTTAGGAATGAAAAAAAAAATGTATTATTTCAAGAGTTTGCAGTCCCACGAAGGATATAAATCTATGCTCAATGTGGCATTGCACACACAATCAGCCGGAGAGACCAAAATGATCGGGTTTCCCCAAGTCGAATCCACAAACTTTCAAGTTTCGACGGATCCGCAGTCAGCCAGATCATCTGTCGCTGCAAAACAAAAGTTCTACCAGTCACTTCAGACGTTGATGAGATCGAGATAGCTAATATCGGGTACGGTGACTGTATAGTGACAACTCTGTTGAGTGGCGATTATGGGCGGCGTTGTTTTGTAGAAATTATTTGTAGACCCCGATGGTCACTATGGAGTCGGACGAAGAGATTCATCCGGTGAATGTCCTTGTTGCGGTGCTGTTCACACAGACCGTAACGTATAAATTGTATAACGTTTTAAAATAACTAGTGTTTAAGAGCGCCGCTTTTGAAGCTCCTAGAATTTGACCCCTCTCCCCCTCATTGTTACTGTGCTCGTGTATTACGAACCCTGACCGCTTTCGTTCAAAGTTACAGTTTTATATTTTTTACTTCTTAGTATTCTTTGATTTGTGCTCTTGTGTCCGGCTGACACCCGTTGGTCATAATTGTCTTAAATCCCGAGTTACAGCCGCCGCGTGCCGTACCTTCCCGAATCCGTTAAAGTTCTCCATTAAGCATGTTCGCCTGTCCGAGGTTTTTTGTCCCGATTTTCGGTAGCCATTATGGAAGATTTGCCCCACATACCATGCAGCTGCGGGCTCTATGCCATGTTTTGTGTGTTTTTGTTAGGTTAATTTTTTATGGTTTTTTGCCCAACACCGCTTGTGTTGGAGCTGTGCACAAAGTGCGAAACGTGCCAATTTATTTGTATTTGCGAGACCACGTGGTCTCGACGACTTTGCAAGTTTGTTTCATAGACCTGCTGTGGAACGCCTGACAGTCGGTCGTACCGCGGTTACGATGAGAAGTCACTGACGCCAATTTGTCGTCAAAGAGGATGTGTTTAAGTGAAAAAAATACTACAAGGATTACCTATGTAGACCTATGTTTTTTAGTTTTTATTTTCGATTATTATCAAGACACGCGTCAACACGTTGGTGTGAAGTTAATTTATGCGGGTTGTGGAATTCGTGCCTCATTGCTTTTTGACTGGGTTACATTTTACAATCGATATTAATTTAAAAACAACTAATAATGATGGAAAATATATTATACCTATAAATAGCACAAAACGAGTTAAAATATTTTGAAAATATTATGGTGTATAGAAAATAATATTTTAAGCATTCACTGAAAATATCATGCACCTACAGTATTTTTTTTAATGTTACACCAAAACCGTTTTATGTGAATTATTTTTGGTTTGTCCCGGTGATTTTGGAAACTACTGGGAATTTTATATTATGACCTCCCGAATTCGTCAACTAGATTCTAGAAATTGAAAATTTGAAAAATTTGAACCAATTATCTTGTGTACAGACAAAAAACAGAGTTAAAAAAACACATACACACATCATTTGTGAAATCACTTCGCTCGGAATCTAAAAAATTATGAAATCCAACCATTATTTAAAAAACTGGTATTCAACTTTTTTGGACTCGTGACCCACTTTTTTGGGCAATTAGTCCTACATTTTTCATGACCCACCTAAGATTTGTAAAAAGACAAAAAAAGGTAAACATTTCTTAATGCATTTTAGTAGTAAGTAGTAATTAAGTCTATGATCATAATATATTAATAATTACCTGTTATTTTTTTTTTTAAATAACCGAACCAGCAATGAATAAGATTTATAGGTGGGGGAAAAATAAACTTTATCAAACTAGTTGATATAAAAAAAGTTATCGGTGGCGGTACGAGGTGTAGCTAGTATACACATTATAACGTATCCGGTGTTCCTCCCGGTGCTAAAAAAAGGTCGATACTTATAGCACACTGCTGTCGACCTATATATAATAAATGTATATTATCAAACGCCACGAGAGTTCGCCAATTCTATTCTATATTATGTACATTTATACAGGGTGTAATCTATGATATTTGACCTTGTGCGTAGTGTGATGTATCATACACAATATTATTATATGTACAAATATATTATACTGGGTGGATCACCTTTTTTACCCTAGAATATAAATGACATATTTATGCCTAAATCTTTAATTTACAATGTGTACACTAGAAACAATAATTTTTAAATCAGCAATTGACTACGAATAGAAAACCAAACACTGTATGACGTTACGGAAGGCCGGGGACGTCCGGTGACATTATTTCAACTTTCTACTTCGTATAGGAAACAAAATTCATTACCCTGAATGTTGTTTTGCACAAATAATTTTAATATTTAGCAATATTATTTTTCCTACTAGTTGAAGTGCGTTTTAATATACTATATCACCAATTATATAGTACAATGAGCTAAGGAGTGTAGTCTAACACCTTATACTGCGATAAGTCATCTATGTAGCTTCAAATGTTTAATTTTAACTATTCTGTTAGTTTCCTATATATATTTTTACGATCTGTGATGATCAAGACATAGAATAGGTGTAATTGTATATGAGCGCGTGCAGCGTATTTTTTTAATTTTGCTTTCTGCATATTGAAAATTACTGCCACACGATTATTCTCTTGTCGTTATTTGTTTGATTTTGCCCTCACTGGCTGATCTAATAGTCTAAACAAATAAATGGTTTCTTAGCAAGTTGACGACTAGATTTATAGGTAATCAGATTCGATTTTAACACTTAGTAAAATACCTATTACAAGATTTTACAAATAATCGTTAATAATAATTGTGTGGTTTATGCGTGGGAAGGTACGGCATCCGTTCGGCCTGATTTTATGAATTGAAATCATATACAATTATTATAAATCATCAATTGAGAAAATATGATGCGTATCACACATGTAGAGAGGATACAATTAGAATAATTTCTAATAACCACCTCTGGATCTCCAAGCAGGGCCTAATTACCCAAAATGGTCACTGAAATTTAAGTCACTCTTGATTGATCCTTAAAATTGTTGTAGGCCATTATAATATGGATACTATGAACACATTTTTTATGTAATTTGGCATCAAGCAACTAGGTACCTTCATGTTAATCATCTTAACAATGCTGTTTTTCACTATGAAAATATTTAAAATTTCAATAAACACTTCAAAATATTTCGGAGTTAAATTTTTTTTCAATTTCAAAGGTTTTTTCTTTCCTTCTACAATAGTAAGTAAGTGGGAGACGTTTCAGCGTATTATAGAAATATTATCATCATCAGAATATACCAAAATCCACTGTAATTTAACTACACTTCCCAATTAGCACATAACTGTCCCTGTTAAATTAGTACCGAACACTATATCCTAACAAAGCCATAAAAGTTGCAAATACGGTTAGTCATATTAGGTATAAAATCAGAATGTAACATTTGGGAAAAAGTATTTATCGTATAAATCATGTATAAATTTCGTAAATTTACCATGGTGGATAGCATACAAAACGTGAGTCTTCATACCTAAATTGCATTCATCATTTCGACGATCAATCTATAAATATATTTTAGCAGTTATTTGTCGTCGTTTTCACAGTAAATACAACATTTTTATATTGTGTAATTTTTACAAGTAAAAAAAACAGCATATTATAAGCTCAAACATAACACGAGAAGAATTAAGAAATTAATTAAGAATGGTCCATAGACTTCAAACTTTTACTCAGAAAATTTTCTAAAAAAAATGCGTTTAATAGTTAAGTATTTTTCAGTGCCACATCTAAGATAATCCAACCGCTGCATAATTCATAATAACAATAATATATTATAATACTACACATATGACCACTGAGTACGTCAATCTCCACTGTTGTTCCATCGTGCCCCCATAGTTTCCATACCGTTTTTTTTTGCCCTCGTAGCGCATCCAAATTATATAAATTATACTGGACACATTTCGAGTGCTGTTTTCAGGAAGGGTAGTGGACGATTGCGGCTGTACTCACTTAGCTAGTTAGCTTCTTCTCCCGTTAATCATCGCCACTATAGTGGATATTTTTATCTTCGTACATTCTTTATGCTGTATATACAGAGCGCTTCACTAAGCATGCTCGACCCGTTTTTTTCCTGTGATTATGCATTCATTCGTATTCCAACTTTCAAAATTTCTTATTAGGCACCTATATCAATCACTCAGATTTGTTATGACATTTTAGAAATACATTTTGGTGATACAAATTTTTTTTTTGCTAATATAATCACCATTTTTTATTGTAAAATATTTGGCAGATGATTCTTTGGAAAATGTTCAAGCATGTGCATTGAAATTCAAACTAGTAGATTTTAAGTAGTTTAAATTTGTTTACTATAGGGATAAAAGTCTTTGTTATACATTGTGAAGTTAAGGTAGTTACCTGTTGTCTGACTAAAGTAAGTGCTAGCCTAAGCATTACAATATAAATATTGTAATACATGTTGAAACCATTATTAACGACTATATGGAACTAGTTGTTAAAATTTAGATCAACATTTTCAAAAACAACCATCCGTCTCATTATCATTTTGCTTAAAAATTAAAAAAAAAAAATAGAAAATGGTGGTTTGTATTAACATTACAACATGATACACCTGCTATTGAAAGATAAGTGAGATGAAGTATTCGAAAATATGATCCTTAAAACCTTAAGTATACTTAAAATGTAGTAAACGCATTATTAAAGGATGAAATGGTCTTGAGCATCCTTGGTAAATGTCACTGTATTATACTAGTATGCAAATCACGGTTTAAAAGTATCTCGATACGCCTCCATGTTCGTTTTTTCTGGCGTAATTTTATTAAATATAACAATATTATCATACAACATTTAAATTACAGTATGTTGCGTTTTAATTGTTGTTTCTGTACTGATCACGATATCACAGTGTGCAGTCTTGTAAAATACTTGAGTAAAAGCATTCAAATACTTTTTAAAAAGAACTTGAACAAAGTATTTTCAATACTTTCTCAGAGCATCTGTATATAAAATCAAATACTTATTTGTTTTAGTTTTATTTTTAATTGCATACAAAAATTTAATTAAGTCTCTTGAAAGACTGATGCTATGCAAGGTGCAATTTCACGTGGTAATTAAAATATTCATATTGTCATGAGTAACCCATCGTGACTCTCACATATGGTTTTACCACTATACTCGAAACAATTGTTTCTCCAAAAAATATGTTAACAATCTAACAAAAAAATTAATTATTCAAAAATGTTATTTTTTATACATATACCTTTTTTAAATATACCGACACCCTTAGAAAAATGTTGACAATTCTCTACTGGTAATCGAAAGGCTATTCACATCGATAGGAAGTTCTTCTTTGGCTTTAAGGAATTAGACGTTAGTGTCCTATCCAAAAAACCATTTGTTGTGATTTCTCCCTTTCGTTTGAGTTTGGATTTTCTCATCTAAAGATAGCGTTTTTGGTTGTTGTTACTTTGGTTTAATTCGGTCTCTTGTTGTTTCCATGAGTTTTTCAATTTTTCCCTATGTTTATTATTATTATAGAGTATTTGTTCTATTTTTTTAGTTATGTTTGGGTTGGAAATCTCTATTTTGACTTGTTTTGTGGATCTCTGTCCTAATATTATCAGGTATCCACATGATGGTTGTTTGTTTATTTTCTGTGGCTGCTTCTTATAGCATGTTTTTTATGAGCTGTCACTTTAGCGTGGTTATGATATTATATTATACTGTACCAAATCTACCTACCATGAATTTATATCCGAATGACTTTGATACGAAGTGATGATATACGCTGGTGATGATAACTACGTGCCTCGTTGTATATAAGAAAGGCTGTAATCAATGTACACAAATATTTACCTACAATATTATATTAAACACGTATAGGTAATTCTTGCACCAACACAATTGGTATGCAATTGTTATTATTTATTTATAAATATATTTAATTTGCACCATCTCAAGTAGTAAAAAATATGAATAGTACCGACTTTTTTAGAAAAATTCGATTCGATAAGTATATCGAAAGGTAGTACTTACAGTGTGTAAAACTATGTTGAGATAGAGGGAGCTAATAAAACAAGATATTATATATGATTATTTACATTTTATATTCTGATTTCTGAGTGGTTATTTCACTAACCTACTCACATTGTTTACCGTTTTACACCATCAGTATTGACTTTAAAGATACCTTATAACAAAAATATTTGAAGAACATTAATATACATGTGTAATATTATAGTTACTTATATAATTAATGTGTTGTAAAAATTAATGTATTTAATGTGTGATAACAACGCAATCTAGACGGAATTTTTAATGATTAAAAGATAACGTGATGGAAGAGTTAGAAATTAAAAATATTATTATTGTCAATCGATTCCTTGGAGTCTCGATGTCAACAGGAGTATAGACAAAATAATCAAATAGGTACTTATATTAGATACTCTACTCATATTGGTGTAAATTACAAACACCATTTTTGGCTACCTGCTGTGGTACAAATTATATATCTTTATTTTGGCTCAAACTAAAAACTTCTATAGGAAAATAGTTTTACAGTAATGGATTTTGGGTTTTAATTATTTTAACTTTAAACATCGGTATAATCGTTTGACCGCCACTCGTTCTTCCCGAAACACCGTTTATCCGAACTTTTTTTTTTTAGTCACGTTCTGACTTTTTATGTGTATTTTCAGCAATAGTTTTTGAGGATAAACAAAATGTTGTTGTTGATTTAGGTGCGTATAATATTTTTATCGCAATATAACATTGGAACCACTAATACAAAAAATTATTATAAAGCTCTATAATATTAAAGTATTAACTATAATTATAATTATACGGCAACTAGTAGGATTTAACTTCAAATACTTTTAAGATACAGCTGTAAGGACCTTAACGAATGATAAGCAGTATCAAGCTACAATTTTATTTTTAAATGTTAATTGTATATTATTAATAATAAACCAAAAACGAATGTGACTTGCTATTTACTGTTTTGCACAAACATCAATACGTCCTCAATAATAGTAATATTCGATGTCAAATATTTTTCTATGAACCAAAACTTGAGATATTTTGAATTCATTTTTGTCTTCTAAAGTCAATAGAAATAAATAATAATAATGTTTGTTGTTGTTGCTTTAAAAAAAAATCAAAATAAGTAGCCATCTAGAGGAAAGTACCCGTTGACTTAAAACAAAAACCTTTACCGTATATCATTGCATTTTAGTACAAAATAATATGAACTATTTAAAATAAGTAAAAATGATCTTATCCGTATCTAGGATTTTAGAGGGCATAAAGATCTGAATTGATATATTCAGTATACACATTATATTAAAATTATTGTATACGATTTACATGTATCGTGTACAGAATTCGGTTAACCATATTATCTCCTTCGTAGACACACCACTGTACCTTAGTATCAAACTATTAATTGTACACTGTCAGGGGACAGAGTAATACTGCAATTAATTTTTTTTTTGCCATGTCATAAAATTAATATTCCTTCGTTAATGAATAATCTTCTATTTTCATATGTAATTAAAATAATGTATTGATTTCTATGTTAAGTGACTGTGAAACTAGGTATTGTTTTAAATTTTTTAAATTGTATTGTAATGTATTTTTCAAACAAATAATAACATATTAATCAATCTAGAAACAAAAATTAAATCCTCAGTATAGTATTTGTACTCCACATATCTGTTATACTAGATTGTCACACATTTTAAGGACTTATAAATTAATTAATTGGTCACTAGACGAAATGGGTAGTATTTTACTTAATTAAACTACATACACATATTTAAAACGCATATATTGTTTTTAATTATTCGTTGAGCTAATGAAGAAGTGTTCAATCTAATTAATACATCATTAGATAAAAAAAAATTTACTATAAGTATTTATGTAACATATATGCATTTTAAGTTTTAAAAAAAGGTTCTGGAATACTATGCGAAAGTCTTTTGATGGTGGAATCTTTTTACGAGAACATTATCTTTCAAAACAAATAAGAACAATAGCTAAATAAACTTAGTGACGGCCTGTGTTGGTGGTCATGTAGAAGCTTTATCTGGATCTAAATAATCCTAATTTATCTAAATCTGGTGTATTTCGAGACGAGATACCTTTTATTTTTAGACTAGATAAATCTACTTTTAATAAGCTCATTGAGAAAGCATCTGAAATATTTAGATTTGAAATTGAAGAAGAATGAAAAGTCATTTTACTAGTAGATGGCATGACAAATTCAGATAAAATATTGGAAGATGTCGTTAAAAAATTTGAAGCTCTAAAATCAAATCATTATCCATTATAGAAACCATTAATATACCATTTGGATGTTGACGCTATGTACCCTAATATTATACTTACAAACCAATTTCAATCTTCAACTAAGGTTAATGAAGAAATGCATGCCACTTATGATTTTAATATTCCAGGTACTAAATGCTAAAGAACTATGACCTGGCAATGACAAGGACAATTTAGTATGTTATAATCTATTGCTTAACTGTTTGAAATGACCACTAATTTACTTATTTGATTTTTATTGCCAGCCTCAAGAACTTAGTTTCAACATATCCAGCAGCAGTTATCCATTATAAATTATATAATATAACAAGTTATTAATTAATGATCTTAGTATAATTCTGCTTTTCAATTGACGTAATTTGAACAACAGATATAAGAGGTTGACATTGCACGCCTGCATTCAAAATCTAAGGTCAGCTATATCAGGCAGATGGTTCACTAATGAAGAACAAACATTTTTACAAATATATTTAATTCATAAAATCTTAAAATCAAATATTTATGAGAACAATTTATTATGGACAATGAATTCTTATGTTTTGATAATTTTTAATTTCAGACATAATCGGCAAAGCCTAAAATGAACTATATTGGTTTTACCGCGGATTTTAAGCATTTGTTCAATTGGTCTCCAGTTGTTTATGTTTCCATCACAAAGGTGTCCAGAATTAAGAAGTTACCAGTCATAAAGGTAACCATTGTAATTATGTTTATAAGGGTTCCTATCAAATTAGATTTTAAAATCTAAAACATTTTGTATATCTACAATACAGAGAATGATAAAAAGATTCAGGCCACGAAGTCAGGTACTTAAAACAGTGTAGGTATGTTATAATTAATCAATACAATTAAAACTCGATTGTGATATAAATACAGTAGCAATAAACATTTTAAATATATTAGTAATATTTTATATTAGATTATGCGATATATGAGAGAAGATTAGTTTTAATCTACGGGGAAAATTAAAAACAAGTGTCGTTTTTTCCTAAACCACTTTCGAGCTGCCGAGGCACTCTCTCCTCTCTTTTTTCAACACAATGTAAAATATCTCGTGGAAAATATAAGGATAATAACAATAATAATAATAAAACTTAGGTATATATATTGTTATGTACAATGTAAAATGATTAATGACCGGAACTTTCTTTTTTTCCGCGACCATGGCGTGGTAAAAAAGACCCTGCAGGATACGAAACAAATGGACATCGTCGCCGTCGCCACTCGGTTGTTGAATCGTCTGAATCATACGACGCCAGCCTTTTTATTATTTATTTACTTCTTTCTTTTTTTTTTATATACGGTTCGATCATATTTTATTCTATCCACCGCTGCGAACGTTTCGCACATGGCACGTCAGAAACGAACTGTCCAGAGAGAGAAAAGAGAGAGAGATAATGATGGAGTTCCAAAAAAACTATTAAGTTTTGCAAAAATTGGTTTGGAATTATTATAATATACATTTTTTGAGTGTTCTGGTAAAAAAAACTCAATCCGTCTACGGAATTATATAATATTAACATAGTTAATAAACATAGTAGGTATAAAGTATATTGATTACAAGAAAGAAATTAATTATATTAAAACATAATTATAAAATATTATACTTCAGTGACACATTTTATAATGTGTAGATAATTTTTATATTTTTTTAATTGGTCTGAAGCATCGGCAACTATGGCCATTAGAATTTTTAGGAGTGGAGGGGGTTATAGTTGGTTGAAGAACACATGCATGTGGGGCGAGAATTTGTCACTAAGAAAGTATATAACTAATTCAAATTTATACTAAAACAACTGTAGTTTCTTTATATATTTTAAGGATTATAATAATGCTTTGTAAACTCTATTATAAGGGATCATCAGTTCAAAAGTATAGTTTCACAGTCACATAGAATGGATAAAAATAAAGTCATACCTATTATTTTGAGATCAAATGAAAATCTGAAATTTTTCTTTGTCCGCAGTGCTTCTATAGTATCAATCTTATATTATTTAATCTTAATTGTTTTTAACTCAATATCAATATTTTCACTGATTGATATCAGGCGAGATGCATTTAATGTATTTGCAACTTATTCATTAATTGGGTGGGAAATAATATTTATGCTCAATAAAATTCAAACAATATTTAACTATTCTACATTTTTGCTACAAAGTAATATGTGTGTTCAATGAGTATTTTCTTAAATTTGACATCATGAAGTAGTTTTAGAATTTAGAATATGTCTAGTTCTTAGATTTCGTTGAAAATATTATGTAGATTTATTTATTTTTGCATAATTTATTTATTGTGAGCACAGAACCAAAATGTGCTGTAATGAAATAAGAAACTCCCTACAGATCACCGGTAACGGTTGTTTGTTTCTAAATCAATTACTTAGTTTAAAGTATTAAAATATAAATGATATTGTTATAAAATGGTGATATTACCGTTTTAATTCTTGTAGCGGTTTTTTTATGGAAACCGTGGTTAGCGTCTGATGTGTGAAATGAGGTGACCGATTTGTATTTTAAAATAATATAAAATCTTTTTGTTAAGTTCACTATTACAAATTTTATCTAATCTTTTAACATATTATATTAACATAAATTTTTCTCTTGATTTAACTTATATGATTACGACTATCTGCATAGACAATTCACGCGGTCCGTCACACTCGAACTTAAACGTATATACAAAAAGGTAATAATAACACGTCTGGCCGTTGAGACTAAATACTCAGTTCCTTATATCTAATTTCGTGTGTGTGTGTGTGTGTGTGTGTGTGTGTGTGTGTGTGTGTGTGTGTGTGTGTGTGTGTGTGTGTATATCTTATTGTTATATTTTATCCTATTAAATATCTGTAACTTATTCTTATCCTTAATGACTAACAATTATTATAATTATTTTATCTATATCTATACTACTATATAAAGTGAAGTCGCTTTCTTTTGTTCGGGATAAACTTCCTAACTACTTATTTAATCATCGTGCATTTTTTTTTAAATTAAAGAAGATATCACAGAGAAGGTTTTAGGCATAAATTTAGTCCGATAAAGTCAATAAATAATTAGTTATTGTTAATTAAAATGAACGTGTAAACTGTATACCTATACCTTTTTTAGTAATAGTTTTTTGCCTGTAAGAAATAGTCACTGGCTGAAAATAAATAACAATCAAACTCGACAACCATAGGTGCTTCTAGGCAGGTCGGTATCGACGTGGAAAAATAAACAATTATTATAATCATTTAGTTAAACAAAAAAATAATAACTAATAACTAATCGAATTTTCACTAATTTTTTATAATTATTTTAATCACCATCTTAATATACAGGCTAAATTCTGTTCGACATGTAAGCAAATTATTTAGTATTAAACTTGCCGGGTCAGCTATAATTAATATAATGTAAAAAAATCTAAGGTGACTTTTGCCCGGGCAACGCCGGGTGGGACAGCTAGAAAAAAAAATAAAAAAAAAAAAAATAAAATAAATTAAATACATTTTTAAATTTAAAAAATATATGATGGCTTATATGTGCACATAATTACAGTGCTATCATAAAATATTAAACTATTCAACATATTTTAAACTTTTTTCAGCTTGAAACTGTATTATATTTGTTCATAGGTACCTAATGAATGCATTTCAATGATTGGCTCATTTAAAAATTCACAAAGTTGTTCTGCGTTAACACTATATAGTACTTAATTTGTTTTTTTTTAGTCAAAACTTAATGAAAAAAAAAACCAATATGGAATAAGCTTCCGCTAAGAACTAAAAAGTTAATAAGAATTTCATAATATGGTGGAACTTTATAATACTCAACTATTCTCTTTGTCGAAGTATTTGATTTTTGGTTAAGTGTAATAAATTCACAGTATAAAAATTAAATATTATTATTATATATAGGTATTCCCAATTTTTATTTTTTATTTTACGTGATCAAAATTAAAATAGATATTATATAAACGAAAAATAATTATTTAAGTTTTTGATTTTAAATACAGGTAAAGTATTTTTTTCAAAAGTATTTAAAATACGTATTCGTGTACTTTTACTAACACTCTTAGGATTTTACCATTTTTACTTAAGACCCCCTCCCTCCAAAGTAGGTACTAACTAGATTCACTTTTTTCCAGAAAAGTAACTGTTGAAAACATACAAAGCATTTTTACTGCCCCAAAACGTGATGGCAGATACAAAAAATAATAATAATAATAATCAAAAACACACATTATTGTAAAATCAATACATTCATAGCTCCGCTCAGAATCTAAAATATATATACTGATTTGATCATAAATTAACGGTATGTGGTGGATATTATAATATACAGGTGTAGACAATTTTGCTATACGTCAACCAAAAAATATGTTCTACACGCTATTTGGTGGTACGATGCCGAGTAGAAAATGTTATACATTTGTATGGTGCGTATTTAACATATTAATAACGGCTACGCTGGGTTTCAATCATAATAGTATGGTTGTGTATGCGTTATAGGTATAATATTATAGTTTGAATAAAAATGTCGAATATGTCGAATAGGTTTGGAAAATATTTTATTTCGAGTATATTTGCACCTATGCTACAAGTTGTATCCAACAACTAACCCGCCGACTTGTGTGCAGCCACCGGACATTGTAGAAAACACTACTACATTATAAACTCTTGTCGTTCGGGGCAAATTCGTTTTACACTTTTAGTAAATAATTTGTATACCTATAATTTAAAAATTAATTATAATTACTATTGTATTTTTTTTTTAGGTAGAAACTTTTTCTTAATATTCTTTTCTTTTGTCTTGCTGTAGCAGGTCGCTTCCGTTTTGCAGACCCCGGCAGATTTGATATTTTCGGTGGCCAACTTTTCATCCCAATCATCTATGTAGGGACAGATATGAAGTAGGCGCTACACTACCACTCACTTAAAAACAGTATTTAAATTTAACTAAAAAACCATAGTTTTTTTTAAATATTTACAATTTATGCTAGTTATACGCCTATTCACACTGCGACGCTTTTTGAGAATAATATAATATGAGAGCCTGTGTAAATTAAATCAATGGCGACGATATACGAATCATATCAAATCATATCGAATTATATCAATGTTAATAGTTATACTCTGCAGTGGTTTCTATAGTTATATAACACTATCCCAGATCGAGGGATGTATTTTTAATAATTTATTACTCTTTCGTTATTCTTCGAATACATTTCCAATTTAACATTAGTATGATTATTAATACCTAAGTTTGTTTGGTCGGTTGTTCGTTGTTAACTACAATATGTCACGCAAACAGTTTAAAACAGACAAATATGTAAATGTGTATAGTATTTAAAGTTCGTGTTGACAGACACCGAGCGCCATCATAATAATACACTATATTATTATCATTACAACGATATGGATCTAAAACTAAGAAATTCATACGAAATTTCCATTAATATTTATTAAAATATATATGTATAATTTAGATTATATATTAATCCTATCCGAAAATCATGAGTATCCATATGTGACTTTAAGGACCATAATATAGTATAGGCAGGGATACCAACCTGTCGAGGCTCAAACGAGCCAGATGCCCAGGACGAGTAAGACTTTTGGCCATTGTAGTACGCGGGAGATGAGGAGGTGTTTTTGGGATTCATCAAAAACCTTCAAAATCCAGCTTAACATCCGTAATTGGTGGGTTAGGGACCGTATGTGTCCTCGGGCCTTGCATGGATTAAAAAGATTATTTAAATATTACAATAAGCGCCATAGGGGTTGTGGTAAAAGCAAAAGCTCAATTAAGAGCAGTGCGGGGACCGTTGAAAAAATTCTAATTCATCTGAAAGTATAGTTAGGGTTTCACCTCCCCCTTATATGCACACACACAAAGTCCTGTCATATACAATAAATTGGCAATATCTAGGTAATATTTAAATTTATTCAGTTAGCTCATTAGTCTGATATCTTTATCACTACTTTTTTGGATTACATCAAATTATTAACTCTATTTTTTTTTTTTAATTTCCACAATACTTATTACACTGACTAAACATATCAATAACATATCATATAATATATTTAACTGTAGGGGGAGCTGAAATTTGAATATTTCTAATAAAATAGGTTAAAATAACGATCGGTTTAATAAGCATATACAATAGAATGCACCTATATCAGAAAATGTTCTCTCATTTTGTTCGCAAAATCAACTGATTCATTCATGATTTATATACACGTAATACTATTATATCTCTAAATATTTAAGTCTATATATAACACATTACAGAGTATAGAATACCTATATGAATTAACAAGTAATGTAACAACAGGGCCACGAGGAGTAATATTATATCATCCAAATCAGACCAGAACTTATTTTTTTTTTTAGTTAAATTTTTTTTGGCTTTTGATAATCATAATTAATACAAAAATAATTGATACATGTCATGTAAACAATTTACATCTATTAAACTCAAATATTATAAGATAACCAATAGATAATTTTTAAATTAAAATAAAAAAATGCCATACACCAGTTAAGCCAATACTACATCATCATAATATGAAACGGTGCAATGGCCTTGTGTTGATCAAGATTGTGACCAAAGTCGGTCCTGTTTTTAAAAGTTAGTGCGCATAAAACGCGCATCCGCCCCACCCAAACAACAGCACCGAGTTTGGAACCCGGCAATTGTGTGTAATTTAACAAAATATTTTGACAATCGAATAATTATTATTATACACAAACGGACTCGGCGACTTCTCAAATACCATCCCTCGCGTACAAGCTTGGAAACCATTCGATTTGGACAGTTTCCAACAGCATGTATATATTTTTTTTGGTGAAGGAGTGAATAATAATTTGAAAGGTTTCGAACGGAGAGGAAAAATGAACAACAGAAAAAGGAGGCCACGACGTATTCGAAGCAGTTATTTTATTATACAGAGTGTATCTATTACATTATAATGTCGTTGTAAACGTGGTTTTAGATTATGATGCAGCTTGAAAAATATAATATTTTGTATGTCAATTTTAAATTTTTTCAATCAAGTAGAAGTTACATGAACGAAAAATCAACTTGATTTTTTAAGCAATATGTGACAACTGGTATGTTAACGGGCTCTAGTGCTACTTTTTTTTAAATTTTAAAGATTCGATCATCAATTATGTTTCACTACCTATTTTTTACACCATCTAAATTATCTTTAGTTGTATGCATTTGTAAGCTTATTAATAGTTTTTATTAAAATAGTTAAAATTTACTTACTTAGTAATTGTTTTATCTTTTAATAATAATAATAATAATAATGATAATATTTCTTTTTTCACGGAAATAAATTCCTATCACATAATTATTATGTAATGGCATTATGTGTCATGTGTGTACATATTATTATGTGTAACAAGTAATATAATATAGAAATAACAAATAACAAAAAAAATACATAATATTAATAAAATTGTACAGTAAAATTGTTTCTTATCATTCTATTTATATTTGATTAATAGGGACACAGTTCTATATCCACTGAAATGTGAAATGTAAGCCTAAAATCGCTTAAAAATGCAGCAAGTACCTATTTAATATAAACTGATGAAACTTCAAAAATTAATCTCGCTGCAACAGTTAAATAGACGTTTAAAAAAAAATACTCTATAAATCTAACCTAGTATGATATTTGGCAAAACCACTGGTTGAACCTAATAAAAAAAAAACCCCTTAGAGAATTAAAACGAAATATAAAATCATGGTCCACTTCAAAAATTAAGAAAAAATATAAATGATAATAAAATATACACCATGAATCGGCCATACCCGACAAACCCACTGGTACTTAATGGGTAACAATGAACCCACAAACTGTGCACATCGTTTGGAGTTGGATTAACTGTAAGACATATAATAGAACAGTGACCGAAGCTTGACTTCCGACAAAGAAAGGAAAAAATGCAATATAATACCAACCCCCGATTTATTCGAAACAATTGGCGCCGATTCAACATTCGTCGACGATAATAATATTATTATATCCTTTCTAGAGACCGTTTGACTCGACAAACGGATTAAAACTATTTAAATAGCAATGAAAACAGAACATTCGTATCAATGTTGACATTAAATTGTTATTCACATATACAATGTACATTGTACACTGACTATAATAGGTATAGTATTCAAGAAAAAATGTATAGTTAAAAATCTGAAATGGCACTTGCAGTCAGTTTTGTCTCCTGAGTTTTCAAATTGATAGAGAAAAAATAACACACGAGATTATAAGAATAATATAATATTAGGTAATTCAACGTGTTGGTAATACACTGATTCGCTTATACATGAAACTCGTTTATCAGTTTCCACTCTTCTCACACTATGTAACTATGGAAGTTTTCGTGTTTTTAATTGGCGTAAGGGCACAAAACGAATAATTATAAAATATTTTGACCTGAATCGAGTTAAGGTTTCTGAACTTTTACTTTTTTCGTAATATAATAACAATATATACATAGATATCCATTATATTGTTAAAAAATATACAGATAAATAGTTTTAAAAAAAAGAGCCCTCGGCAACATAGGCCATTGGGTTTACATATGTTTAAATTACATGTTAAATGTTAAATATGGTTAAACTATAAGAAAATTTTTTAATTGAAGGTTTGCTGCTGTGATGAATAAATAGTATTATTATGACGTATAATTCGAAAAATATGACGAAAATTATATTAGATAAATAAAATATAATTGATAATTGTTTCCTGTAAATAATTATTATAATACAACTGAGGACGTAGGAATAAGTGACATGGAGGTACAATTTTTCTAGAGTATACCTCGTCATTGAGTATGTGTTAAATTAAAATTCAATGATACATTATCGCGTAATATCGAAAACTGTTCTAAGCGAAGACGGTCTGTAAGCATAATAATTTAATAAGTTTATTTTATGAAATATTTATATTGCTATTAAAGTAATTTATATCACAATTAGTAATCATACGGTAGGTTGAATTCATTTTTGCTGAAAACATTGCCTTTGAAAATGTCATTGTGTGTACCTATATTGTAATTAAATAGTATGTGTTAAAAGTTTTAAGCACCCACGAATAATACTTCTAAAGTACAATAAATAATAACTAAAAATCATTATTTTCCGTCTTAATATCAAGTTTCTTCCAAATTTTAACTTAAAATATCTAGAATATTTTGTCGAATACTGGTTTTAATTAAAAATTTCAGTTTTTAATTTTTTTTTGAGGGGGGGAGGTGGTGATCTTGTGGATGCGCCAAACTTTTTACCTGATACAATATTATGCTTGTTGGAGTGTGTACTCATAATAATATAATATGTTATAAAATCACTTCATGAGTATACATCGATCGAATTCTATCTCTATAATCTTGTAAGTATAGGCAATGAGAAAAAATAAGTAAATCCAATTTGTTGTTTGTTTATTTAAGTTTAAAATTATGTGAGTTCAGAGAATGATTTTTTTAAGGGGTTATCTTTTGGAGGTCATAGCCACTACAGCACAGATACTCCAGCCCCCTCAGTTGAGCTTATGTCGATAATCTATATCCATTGTTCATTATTATATTGATTATTTGCAGATTTTAGTTAAAAGTTAAAACTTATGAGGTAGGTATTAAAATGACATAAATACACATACATGGATTATATATGGTATCTGGCTGCAATCGAATAAAATAATAATATCTTGGACCATAGTAATGAGATTTGTTTATTTAAATACCAAAGTTGTAAAAATAAACTACGGATATTCACTATGAAACCGGGCACACGAGAGGAAAGACGCTGGCTGTGTTACAAATCATCGGGGAATGTCAGTGGAACCGTAAAGGAGCTTAACCAGACATATTGTATCAAGGATGAATAGAGGACTATAGTGGCGGGCTGTCGGAACAGGTCAGCCATGTGGCTGATGCCGGCGGGCCTTTGCGGTGACCAGGCAACGTTCTCGTTGGGACCTCGAAGATGACTTAGCGCAGTGTACTACAACAATGTGGCCGAACGCGAATCAGCCGGCGGAGTAGGAGGATGCGAGCTCGACGGCGATAAGCATAAAACATGGCATGCAGCGGCACTTGCAGCAGCAGCCACCGACAGAGGATCAGGATCAGCGGGGCGAGTTTATAGATGAGCCTACGCCGAAGGACCGTGCACTGGAAATGCTGCCGCGTCCACTGGAAATCGACCCACCCGTGTTTGTTCTGTGCTTGCGAAAGCGGCCGGGCGAATCGGACGAAAAAGCCAGGTTACAGATCGAAATGCGTGAGCCGAGTGAGTTTCGGAACCGCAGAAATGGTGACAAGATCGAGGAGGAACAAAATGGCGGTGAAACTGACTGGAATAAGAATTGACTTGGTAAATCCAAGGCAGTAAACTAATTGAAGCGTTACAACAAATGTAACGATTTTACCACAATACATGGTACCTAATAGAATATCATAAGTAAGTAGTACGAATTGAATTTTTAATGAGTGTTACTATATAGAATATAATATAATAAAATGTCGAAGAATCGTGGAAAAATCAAAATTTTTAATTTCGTTTCATTATTTTCAGCATACAAATCTAACCTGCGAGTTTCCTGTAAAATGCGCCAGCTGGCGTTCTCGAAGCCTTGTCACGTTCCTATTGAAGCTGCCACATTCACACGTCTTATTCTTTAATCAGTTTCACAGTCACCAAGTTCCTCCAGTCACCATTTCCCGGTCCGATTCACTCGACACGCCTCCGATCTGCAGCCAAAAGCTTTCTAGTCCGAACCACCCGGTTGACCGCACAGAACAAACGCGGGTCGGTTTCCAGGACGCGGGCAGCGTTTTCGGTGGTCCTTCGGCAAAGGCCGATATTTAGATCTATGTAGCTGATCCTGATCCTGGTCCTGTGGCTGCTGCCGCTGCGTGCCATACTCGCCGTCGAGCACCAACATCCTCTTGCTCCGTCGAGAGTGCTGCCGGCTGAATCTCAGTCGGTCGTGAGTTGTAGTGCACTGTGTCGTATCATCGTAGCCCGACGAGAACCACCCTGCAGGCTCGGTCACCGCTGACTTCCTGGTCTGACAGTCTCCGCAAATCCTCTATTTTTGTCCTTGGTACAATATATGTCTGAGACCATGGACATTCGCTGATTTAAGCGCACCAGCGTGTCTCCCCTCAAACATTTGTCCGGTTTCTTCTAGACGATTGTGGCCGAAAGTCAAACGCTAGAAGCTAAAAAATTAGAATGAAAATAAAGAAAATTGTATGATATATATTATATTATTTTTTTTTCTGTTCTAAAGTGTAATAATATATTATTACAATGTTAATAAAAAAAAACTTTACTATAATATTGTTTATATTATTTTTTTTTTTTTATTCATAATTTATAATATTAATACATGCAATCCAGCACATTCAGTTGAGTTATAACCGTATTACATTAAACCGGATTTCGCAACAAACATTCATCTATACATTTTTGAGAACATTTTGATTTATTGATTTTTTTAAGAGCAAAACATCATATAGTGCTCACGGATTTGGTAATCTTAATAACAGCTATGTATAATTGATTGTGTTATTTTAATACATTCCGATTCTGATAATTGATATACCTACCTATTAATTGAATGTCCACCCAAATGTTCTGAAAAATACTGTTTCGTTTCAGAATATTATACAAATTCTAATCACTGCTAGTAACCGTTTCGAATATCAAACATGATCTGCACCATGATCACAGCAGCTATAGTAAATTATTGTGCAGTAAAAAAGCAGTGAATTTAAGAGCAGTGCGGTAGACCATGAAAGTTCAAACATTCAAAGAACAAAAATATCGACCGAAAATCGCCCTGTTTATAAAAATTTATTATATATTATATTATGTATTGTTATTTGGCATTTGCTTCCTATATCAATCGTAACACACTTTATATTCAAATAGGTAGGTACCTACACAATAATTATATACTTACCGTGAATAATATATGCATAATATTAATAACATTCAGAATAAAGATCTGTACACCGTACAACAAAACGCATCGAGTACCATATAATAATTATACAGGTACGTGATTAAATACGGTTTGTATAATCATTTACGCTGTGTAATGTTTACGTTTCGAGTGTAGTCTCGACGTAAATATTATATTATAAACGTAAACTTTGACTAAAGTTTGACGTTCTAAACTACTTGACTGTTTACACTGGTGAGCTTGGGTTGCTTACGACGTGTATGTCTACACGAATTGTCTCGATACGTGGTGAGGTTTCTTTTTTTAAAACTCTTCTTGTCTCCGAGTGAATTTGAGTTTACTGCAGTACCATTATGGTTGCCTACTGTTACCCTAAATTTATAACGATATATTTACTATAAGTTGTATACATACTGTACTTCCGATTATCACGATTATTACATACATTTTTGCAGTAGGGGCGAAAAAGCTTTACATTTTTGTAGTATCTATGGTGTTGAAAGTTAATTTTAACCTGGGAAAAACTTTAGAATTATATCCAATTTTCAATTGATTCATTATTATTTACCCGTTTGTGCACCATATAGTATATCTCCAGGTTAGGTTAAGCCTAATCCCCTACCACACCACACCCAATGGACTATCTTGCCGAGGGGTTCTCACTAATTATAAAACAAATATATATATCCAGTTTTTTTAGGAGTATTTAAAAGTTACGAGACAAATGTAGGTGTATTTAATTTAATTATTCAAACTAACTCAAGCTTCGGCTCCAACGTAGAACATGGAATATGTTATTTTTAATAAACAGTATAATATGGTATCAAAAAGATGATTAAAATATTATGTTCCCATACTTATAAATATATACTACATCATTAATTAATGTACAATAAAAAAATAAAAAGGAACATAAAATAGACTTAATTAAGTATTACAGCTAATAACCAATATACAGTTAAACATACTTTAAACATAAACAATAATAAGTACATATTATGATGATATGGAAGAATATTGTTAACATAATATTTCTTCATATAGGTGACAGGCTTTTTCTGTTGAATATATCGACATTAATTATTTGTTGGTATTCAATGCGAGATACGATCTATGGGGTTATTATATCCATATCAAATGCGGTGGGTTTTTATTGATAAATTTGAACAATAATAAATCAGGAATTGAGGGATGTAAAACTACACAAGTTCCAGTGGATCAAAGATATAATATAGTTTCATTCAAAAAAGTGGACCTGAAACAATGTTAGTGAGTACCTATCTATCTATATTCAAGAAATTCCAAGTTAAGGTTCTCTTGAATATTTTATATGAGTGTTTACAGAGTAAAAGAAAGGTATCTAGTATTTCACCGTCGTATAGCCAATCTATGGTGAAAATCGTCTCTGAACACGCTCGTGTAATTCAATTAAATATATTTGCGAAGAGTTCTGTAGTATTGAACAATACTAAAGTATTATTTTCATAACATTTTTTAATTATTGACGTCATAAAAGCCTGTATTATATATTACAACTGAAGTCAATTTATTGGAAAACGATACCAAGCCTGATTATGTTTAACCCAGGTGGAATCTGGTAATACAGATAGATTTACTATACAAATTTGAATATTTGCAATGTAATATTATATTACCGTATTGTCAGTAAATTTAATGTAATATTGCTTAAAAATGTCTGGAAACGAGTGGAAGTTGTTGCTGATATGCTTGTTGCAGATGATAGAAGGGGGAACGCGCGCGAGGAACTCCGCAGGTGGTGGATGTTTTTGTTGATGGTGAGAGTCAAACAGGGGGCGGGGATGAAAGTCGAAGAGGGGTGATATCGAAGAGGAAATCTTCGCAGGGAGGGGAGGGGGGTTATCGATGACGATACATGAGGTATTACCGTATAATTGCTAAGTTCGAGAAGAACCTGCTAAATAATGATTCAACCAACATTAATTATGGTTAGTTAAAATATGGTTAATTATTTATAATTGTTTTTTTCTCAGACATCACGTCTTTATCGTTTGTACTAAGAATAATAAATTTGTTTTGTTGATTTTGAAAAGTCGGTTTTTTTGTACACCCATATAGGATATGATCGGAGCAAAAATGGTCAGTTATTTGAAATCTTTTGAAGTTGGTCCCACAATCACGTGTCATCATCGTGACAAAAAGTATGGTGTCTACATTTTATATAACACATAAACACAGCCATAGGATTGTCAGTCAATACCCACAAATGTACATCTATGTCGTTTTAATGATCTTGTCGTTCCAGACAATCGTTTCGGTTATTAAATTACCGGTCTATAACCTTAAACGTGCTAGAAAGTCAGTGACTTATGAATAGTTTTTAACACAAAATTAATATTTTATTCGTGTCATTTAGAATCATCTTATTTCAAAGCAATAACAATGCTTGGTTTTGTTTAATGTGTTTATGATAATATTTTTGTTTTAAGTTCATGTAAATCAAAATGTTTTAAAATTTATAATGGTTAATCTCAAATCTCTATAATATACCTATGGTAATGATTAGTCAAAGAGGTACTCGAATGTTCAAAAATATTGACTAGAAAACTTTTTATTAATGGTGAAATACGCTGTAAAATATTATGAACGTCGTTATATAGCACATATTATATTGTACAAATGTACAATACTGTGGTAAATAAGTTTCCTTTGTTTTTCTATTTGGGTCATTCAAACTAATGGTAAAAACACGAGAAAAAAAATGTGTATAATTATTGTAATTGCAACGATCAAACGTTTTTTACTTGTTCAAAGACTAAATCATTATTCGTTTAATGTGCATATATATGCTTCGATACAATTTCTCTGGAGGCCGGCGTGGTCGTTATAATAAATTTTGTTTATAAAATAATATATACGGTGTTATCAACGGCGTGATTTATTTACCTAGCCGACCTTCCGGGATTTGAAATTTTAGCGGGAATATATTATACAATACCGATTTATTCAAGTCGAAATCCATAAAATCGTGACGAGAACTTTGCAGCGGCGTGAGGTACATACGATTTTAAAGGACTACTGTCATATGGACACACTGATGTATTATATTCCGTGGTTCTCAAATTCGCCGAGTCACAAGAAAAATTCGATACATTTTTTTAAAAAAACGTATTCGAATCAGTCATCTCTCTTCAGCAATCAATTTTTATTTTAAGTCCAATTTATTCTGCAGGTCGAAAAGCATATGTACAGGTACTTAACATTTTTAATTTTACAACAATGCTATGGAGGAAATGTCAAATTAATATAAACAGTAATTCGTTTTTGGCAGATGAACATATTTATACAAAGTTTGACTTGTCAAAATCGCTAGTATAAGATTGAACAAGAAATTTCAAAAATTAGGCATCTTCTATATACAGTGTGTTACCTTTAAAAAATATAAGTCTTATAAACTTGCAAAATAATATACCATAATATTATAATATGATATAGGTACCGACGTACTTTATACAGTTTTAATTGTTTTTGTTTAATGATTATTATTCTAATTTAATGTTTCAACGTTGTTTTTTTTCATGACGTGTACATTAAAACATAATAATATATAACAATATTAAAATAGGTTTTAAAAAAGTTCCAAACTTATTGTTGGTACCTAATGTGCGTATATCTTGATAAAAGTCAGAGATACATTAAAAAAATATTGTTTCATGAACTTTTTTGACTTTTAACAGAATATGGCAACAGTTATTAAGTTGTACTTTAAATAAATCTAAATGTCACGTATAAAGTTCGAGTAATAATATTTAATTAAAATTAATCTCGTGCTGTCACAAAAATATCAATATCGTATACAATTATTAAACGATAATATAAGACAAATAACATGTATTGAGTTACTGATATGCTGTATTGTACTAATTAATTTAAAACTCTGTGTATAATTTATTTATAGAAATGTCTATCATAATAATTATTATTATTAGAAAGTAAAATATGTTTTTGTGTCTGTATTTTATTATTATTACCTATTGCCGTTAGTTCGATGCTTGGTTATCTAATATCTACTCTAGACGAATAGATAACCGTAGTTCAACGTGCTTATAGTACTTATAACTAAAATTTAAGGCTGATATTAATTACTTTTTACTCGTGAAAACTTTAACGAGTTGAGTATAACTTAACTTATCACCCATATATTACAATATTATAATATTAAACTTTGTCTATTTGCAATTAAAATAATAACACAAACTTTAAAAATTGTTGGTGGGAAGTTATAATAGTCTAAGTTTAATAACCGTTGTTTATTATTTATAAATTATAATCCATTGATTTACGTGCATATAACTGAATAAAACTATGATTAAAATATAAGGTTATTTGAAGGTCTAAAGTTTGAAAGCAGATCATAATGTAGGAGAGGGTTCACTGAGGGGAAGATATTTTCATACCCCCCCCCCCTTTAGCTTTTTTTTATCATATAAGGCATATGATAAAGCAATGAATATATTTATAACGGGGTCTACAAACAATCAAAAATGCATATGACCCTTTCAAAAAATCTGAACACACCACTGTTATAATATAATATAAAATGTACACAATATATTCGTATTTACAGAATTTTGATACACTATGTCTATTTACTCACATAGTCACATTTGGCAATTGATCTGCTAAATTGTTTAATGTGTTGAACAGAGGTAACATGATTTCTTGTATAATTCTATTTCACTTACCTACCCCATCCCGATGAAATTATGTCCATAATACCAAAATACCTACCTATTATGCTCAGTGGCGTATTTAAGAATTATTGTTTAAAGAAAGGGTTAAGGAATTAAGTAATGTTTGTAAAAGTATAACAGTACGTACTTTGCTACTTTGGGTAGTTTGCTCCCGCCTACCGCCTTTGAGTTTTTCGATATTTTCCAACTATATGATTACATAGTGGTCCTCAAACATTTTTGCTTGTAGAGCCTTTATATGGAGCCCCAAAAATTGAATGTACATAACATACATACACAAGTACACAATTCATAAAATTCTGCATAATTAATCTGCTCATTAATCTGTATATTTTTAATAATACAGATAAACAGCAAATGATTGCAATTTTATTATCGTTTAAGGAAAGAAAAATTAAAATTTCAAATAAATACCTCAAACAAGTCAAATTGTTTTCAATATTTATCATGCATAGTAAATGAAAAAATAAACATTGGATAGCTATTATTCTATAATTACAGGTTGCTTGTTGAATCCAGGTATACTCCGTGAGGAGGGAATAGAATAAAGTTCCAGTGAGGACTGAGGGTATTCACCACCATTACAAATTATGCAACTGTCGACTCGTTACGATTGTTTTATATTTTATTTTTATTATCAATGAACCGGCATCGTCCACCCATTTAATATCGAAATACTATTTAGGACGTAGTATGTTATTGTTTTCAATAAAATATATTTCTTTTTTATCAATTTTTCAATAACGTACACCCTCAATATACTAAATTTGGGATATTGTGTGAAAAAACGAGATCTCAGGAGTTCGTTGAAGGGCCAATGGATTTGCATGCAAGAAAAACATTTATCACGTTACATTGATTTAAAAAGTAAGTTTTCGTATTTGTGTAAAATAAATACTATTTGTATAATAATAATATATCATGTATCAAATTCAAAATGTACTGAATTAATCAACTGTAAAAAAAAATAATAATCATAGTATTATTATTATTATTATTATTATTGATATTACTAAAATGTTTAACGAATGAAAAAAAGTGAAAGTGAAACCCTTCCAACCATAAAAATTGTCGGAATTCAATAGTGGTTAAAGGCGTAATGCCTACCTTTTATAATATAGAGTAGATACCTATATTCAAACTAGGCTAACTGTTACATTATTGTCCATCGTGAGACCTTGCTTACCCGAAGGACTGTCGGGTATAGCGTGAGAAGTTTACTGTCGGACTTCATGATGGATATATCGTAATCTATTAGGTTTCGTACACGTCCACAGTAACCCTTTTCTAGGGTTTCAAATAATAATTGATTAGGTAAAAGCGCCAAAAGGACATTATAAGAATATAACGAGTCGATGTGTTTCGGAATGGTAGGTACAAAAAACAGAATAATAATGTAAAATAGTATTTCTTTAAACATTTTTTTCTGATAAAGCTATGTTTATCCGTTAAAATACTTTTCAAAATTGTGAGGCTATATACTTACATTCTTATTTATTACCTTGTTTCGATGAATAAAGTTCAAAGAAAAATGTGGTTTGAAAAATTAAATTTTAAGTTATATAAATTATAAAATGTATTTTATAACTTTGTCGTAATAATTGTTTGGAATTTTATCATGGAATTATTATCTCAGAGCGACTGGCATTAGGAAGACATAAATACGTTTCAAGTTGCTCCTGAGAATTTCCAATCCGAAAAGTTTTCAGAATATCAGCAACGAGAGCAGTACGGTCCATTTCGTATTCTATAGTTCACTACCTACTTCACTTATGGTTCGAAATGGATCACACGTATCTCGTTTATATATTTACAACGTCGCTATTATTTATTTAAATGCATTACCTTCGTGGCGGTATTTGACAGAATGAAAAATACTAGTTTTATATAAAGAGAAATGTATTAAAGTGGGAATGGACCATTTTAAAAAATAATACATCGTTCGGAAGAAAACGTTTTCAAAATTAATAATATGTTGCGTACATTTATATAATATATATTATATTATATTAGGTTTATTAAACTATTATAGTATTTAGGAACTTATAGTTATACAATATGAATGTCAAAGAAAATTTAAACACCATGGAAAAGCATTTCAAATAAATACAATTTTGTAGAAATCAAGATATATTTTGAGAAAATTAAATTTCTATTACGCATGAAGTATCAAATATTACTTCATAATATGACCACTATCAATGTAAAATACATTAAAAATTTGTCAAAATAATTTTGTGGTAAAAGAACATTACTTTTCTTTTTTATAATTTTTCTGTTTTTTTATCACATAAATATCTGTTATTATTTTTATATTGTAAGATGCTTACAACTACGCATTTTCATTTTCCAATAATTGTACATTAAAAAATAAAATCGCTTTTCCCACAATACAGCTTGTAGTAATATGTGACAATATTATTTCTTATAAATTCGACTGGAATATTATTTTTTGATACATCGCCCAAACTAAAAAAACAAAAAAAAAGATGATCATTAAGTTTGAATTAATTAACGCGGACCCATCACTCATGAAAAACCCATTATACAATAATTAAACTCATCAACTTTTGACACAACCTCTCAAGTCAAGTACTATAATAATATCCCACCCATTATTAATGCGATCGAGTAACTGTAGCGCATAAGAACTCTCAATAATATTGAAATGATAAGAGCCAAGAAAACGGTTTTATTTTTCCCCTCTTAAAAAAACACAGTATATCATGATTGTGTATAAGTGCTGAAACTACCGAACACATATTATCGTTATGGCGCAGACAATGTCAAACGGCGTGCCAAAACTGCCTAAAATATATGCGACGCGTTTGTGTGTGTTTGATTTATAAATTAATTTTCGTTAACCTAGGTTTTTATTATAACATAAAATGTGCGAAAATTTCGTAAACCAACAATAACAACAAAAATCGATGTTATTTTATGGCGAATTGCGTTTATGAAAACTTCAATGATTTATCATAAATGCATAATACACATTACGGTGAATGACTTTAAAATATTACCTATGTGGCATTGGGTGACCTTTTTTATGTGGTGTAATGCGTTTGGCCAAATTTCTCCAACGCATTTTTCTCTTTAGTTTTAACAGACTATTATTTAGTAGTTTCGGAAATGCCATGGCCCATGGCTCACAATTTTCAAGGGTTAAATGCATTGTTTTTCTGTTAAAAATAGTGAATAAGTAGTTAAAGTTTGTTAATAGGTAGGAACTTCTGCTACTGTGCATTTAGTTTATTTATTTATTTTTATAAAATATCACAAATTCTGCAGTTTATGTGATACTTAGATCATTAGTTATATTGTATTTAGTTGATAAGAGAAACTTAATAATAATATTTTATTTTTCGTTCAGGCAGCTCCTCGATATAATTTTTGACATTTGTATGGTTTTTATTGTTTATATTACATTACGTATTGTAAATAATAGTATGTAAACGTTTTGTTTATCCAAATGAAATGGCTGGTAATTGGTATCTTTTTTTTAACTTTATTTTGATACAACCTGTTCATTCATATTGATCACTGTCCTAGCATCCTGAGTCACACATTTATCAAATCCATTATTATGGAAGAGTACATTTGTATTAATTATTTCAGCTCAGCGTGTTCCGATCCTAGAACAAAATCATTCAAAATTATAAAATTATTGCTATTTTTGTTAATGGTGTCAAAGATGTGATTAAGCACAGTAAACTTCTGACATTTGCTGATGATATTAAGCTTTTTCTCCGTATTAGAGCTGTTGATAATTGTAAACTTTTACACTATTATCTTAATGCTGTGGTTCATTGGGTCTGGGGACTCGGTTTGGAGCTTAGATCCCTAAATGTCTTACCATGATCAACATTCGTTCTTAAGAGTCTATCATTTTTAAATACTCTGTTCAGTTTCAGTGTACATTTTTGAAATTCACCACTTTTGCATTAGGCATGGGTACGCACCTCATGAGTATCAACCATGTCTCCGTTTATCTACCCTGTGTGATACGAGGAAACACTGAAACAGGGCAATTTAACGTTTCTCTCTAAACATATTAACGGTGAAGTTTAAGCTCCTTTCCTCCCGTCTAATGTTAATTTCAGAGTTCCTACTTTTTGTTCTAGATACTCTTTCTCTTCCCGCATTCCTTTTAGCCTCTGTAATTATTTAACTAATCACCCTATTGTCTGTATGACAAAACTGTACAATGAAGCCCCACCACTCCATAGTACTTAGTGTATTTATTGGCTATTCATGCTTAATTTTTTATAGTTTTCTTATTAATTATTGTTTAATACAAAACAATGAAAATTGGGCTCGACCCGTATTTAATATAAATAAATAAATAAATATAATACCTATTATTTAACAAATAATAATTTATAATGATTAAAATCAAATATTTACTACAAATATCCTATTTATTTTTTGCATTATATATTGTAAGTTCCTAAAGCACAAACTTTTTAACTTTTCTTTGAGGCCCTGGAAATCTTGAAATGACTTCGAGCCTTGCAGGCTCGGAATCTAAAGATGCTATTTCAAAATATCAAATTGTTCAGGAGAGCCATTTTAAACTATTTTCAACTTGACAGTGTATTATATTTTTTGGTAATTAAAGATTTTTTATGATTGGCACATCTAAATTGCACAAAGCTGTTCTGAGTTTACACAAGTCATTTTTTTTTAAATTAACACTAAGAGAAAAAAAAACAAAGTGCATGTGTAAATACGCTTTTAATAATTAACGTACCAGGTTGGGTGTGGACATGGATATAGAGCATTGATCAATAAACCTATGTGTATCAAAAATTGGATTTTTAAAAAATTGATTTAACACCTTTTGGTTCTAACCTCACGATTTTAATAACTAATAGGTAACAAGTGTAAATCAATTTATGATACATTAATCATATTCACAAGATTTGTAATGGAAACTCATACTCTTAAAATATTATCATCTTCAACTACATCAAATTTGCAAATATACGTACGTGGTATATTGGTATAAGCGGCTAGGGATGTTCCCCTTTTCCACCAAAATGGACATTTTTTTTCCGCCAAGTCAATTACCACCAGTATCATAATAATAGAGATTTTTTTTATTCGTCACATCATTCAGTTTTTAAATATTCGTAACCCAATATTATATAAAATATGAGGAGTAATTGTTTATTAGCAACGATTAAAAAAATAACTTTTAATTTAATTAAAATAATTAAATAGTATTCATGAATTGTATCTCCATTCGTGTAGGTTGGAAACTTTTAGCCACAGCTAATATATTATATTATCTGTCGAGAGTCAACAACACAACAACAAACCAAAAATACGTAGAATACATTCCACTTGAAAAATAAATTTTTAACATAAAATATACGAGTGACTGTAATTATATATTTTTATTATTGTCGGTTTCATAATCTCCTTGATATAATACTGCTCGTCGTGTTTCAACCTCAGCAAAAATGAATCCTTTTATTTTAAATTACGATTCTCTGTATTAAGGTTTCTCTCTGCTTTGCCCGTCTACAATTTGTCATATGACCACAATCACCCTATTCAGAACGACCAATTATTCTTCGCGACACGAACCCCCCGAGTACTTAAACTTATCCACCCCGCTTCTCAACTCCCAAGTCATAATTTCCTCCACGGCGCGGCGTCTATTCTTTATCTTATCTGATTATTTCTTTGTTCTTTACTTCAACGTTATATTATTATATTCAGCTGTAACGCTCTGCAACTGTATCATAACAATTTTTTTTTCGCAGTTTTTGTTTTACCATATTTTATTTTTTATACCTATATATATATTTCTCTATATATTAATGCTGCAGGGCTGCGAAACTAGTAGGATATCAAACATATCACTCATATGAAAAAAATTACCAATCCTGTGAAAACTATTAGTAGGTAATATACCTATATATAGCTTCTAACACTACACTCGGACTCTGGTCTGAAATCACAGTTACAAATAATAATATGAATATCTTAGCAAACTATTCTCGTCGCAGCAGTATCTATAGCAAAAAAGTTCAACGTTACTTTATATTTAAATACATTGTTTAATGTAATGTTACAATAATTATATTATAATATTGAATATTAGGTAGGTATATAATTATAAAGCTATTAAAATTTTTGAATTTATCCGCAGGTTTTAACTGCAGTCCTAATAGGTAGGTAATATTTTTTGTGAGCCCCAGTTCAATAGTTGAACTAGTAAAATAGTCGTGATTCGGCCTTACTAGCCTTACTTGTCTAATAGTTATCTTTTTGTTGAATAAATAAATGAAAATTATCAGATATTAACCAGTAGGTAACTTATTTAAGAAGAATGTCATTGTGAAAGTAAAAATTTAAAATAAGTTAGCGATACTGCAGCAGCATTTCGATAATAATAATAATAATAATAGTGAAAACACTAAACGTCTTGAAAGTCGGAAATGAAAAAAAAATCTTATCGTGAAGAGTGAAGCAATATTAAACATGTGGTGGAATCAGTTGCGCAGACGAATTCTCAACGATGGCGACGAAACAATGAGGATCGAAGCGACAACAACTATGGTCGCGCTGTAATATAAAATAAGCTATTTTAGAACGATCAGTGTCGTGGCTTATGTATTTATTTTGAAAGCAACAAGTAGAATATTTTAAATGCGAATAAAATGAAATCGGTGTTTACAGACTATGATGAACCATCAAACACGAAGACAGTTTTTCAAAAGATTTATAGAAATCAAAAACTATTTTATAGAACATATTATAATTTATAATGATTTAGAACATAACTGAATGCCTGCGTATTCGTGCATACAGTTTATAGCTCTCAAATTGTAAAAAAAAAAACATTTTATATTTTATCGTGAACAAATTTTCCAAACACCTATTGGTGATACAAGCAAATTAAAACAAAAAGTTTGTTGACAAATAGAAATTTAGTTTAAAATTATTAGTCAACTTGTGAAATATTTTCATACCCATGTCGTGATAATTAAGTAGGTATACATATTCCATAAACTATTTGTATTTTAGATTTTATTCGGTTAACAACAATATTTTATATTCCTATTCAATTTTTTTTTCCTGGGAATGTATTCAAATAATTGGATTAAACATGACCCAACATTAAACATGCAAGTGAATTAATTTATTTTATTTGCAGCTTAATCACAAATTACTATCATTGTATATACGAGGACATTAACTAATCTGATGGTGATATTCGTAGATTTCAAAAACCTATTTTATAAAAAGTGAAGACCTTCCAATCTTTCCACTAGGTTCTCGCCATAGTGATTCGATATATCTGAACCATTATGCTTGTGAGTTTAATTAAAATTTTATAATTTCAACCAAATTGTCTGAGAAGATAGAAACTATTTTCAATAGGTTCTAATGTTCTATAAAGTTAATTTCCTTACCTCAACACATTTTAAATAATATTTTTGAGTGGTAAAGAATATAATTGAGTAAATTATATTTCGATGGAGGTTTTAATTTTTAAATGATAAGGTTAGGTTAGGTAGTCTTCATCAATAGTATTTATAATTATCAGCACACCATCAGATACATGGCATCAGATACATGGCATCAGATACATGGCAAATGCACATACCTTGATCGACTTTGATTGTATGAAATAAATCACCATCATTCGTCGTCTTTTTTATAGTTTTAATTATTATTATTTGCTAGGTAACTTTTTTAGATTCTGAGCGGAGCGATGTATGTGTTGATTTTTTTATGATGTGTGTTTTTAAATTTATTTATTTTTTGTGTCTGTCATCACGAATTTTTGCAGTAAAAGTGGCAACTTTTCTGGTAGGAAATTGAATCTATTTGGTACATTTGAAAGGTCAAAATTTAAAGTTCCTAAAAGTTTTAAAAGCAACAGAAAAAACAAACAAAAAATTAAGGAAAAGCAGAAATTTTCACGCATAACCAGTTTTTGAAAAATGGATTTTGGTTTTTAGTGTAACTCTAATAAAAATGACCGTAGATACATGACATTTTCGCTGAATATTTTTGTTAGCATTTTATATACACCATACGTTTTCAAAATATTTTGATTTGTGTTCAACTATTTATGGGCATATAAAATTGTCGATTTTTTTTTTAAGCTCAAGTCGACAAAATAAATTTCGCTCAGTCAAAAAACTTGTAAATGTTGTACAAGGTTTCTTGTGAGTTTTTGTTAATGAAAATTTAAAAAAAAGTTGAGCGTAAATCCACAATAATTTTTTATGAGCGTTGGAAATTGAAATGTTTACAATATTGGATATTCCCTCGATTTCTCTTGTAGCGATTTTCTTATTTTTTTGTAATTCAAGAACGAATTACTGTAAACACTTGCAATTTACACCAAATATTTATTTCATCAATTAGTATTATTGATAAAATGTTCAAAATATTTTGGACTCATTTAGCTGTAGATGGACATTTTCAACTTTAATTTTTTCCCTTTCTCTCTATAAATAAATACAATTTTATTGGTTGGGTCAAAAAGCATGAAAAATTAATACAACGCTCTCGGTATATTGTAACAATAGCAGAAAAATATTTTAAAAAATGCTCACAATTTTTTTTTATAAGCATTTTAAGTTCAAATGTCGACAATTATTTATCAAATTGAAAATTGAAAATGATCTTTTAGTTATAAATTCATACAATTTTGAATTTTTTTAGCCAAGGGTTAAAATTTAAAACAAGGTTCCACCTAAGAAAATTTTGCGTAACTAAATATCTTAATAAATATATAAAAACAGTTATTTTTTACAAACATTTGAGGTTCAAATTTGGACCGAATTGCATATTAACACAAAGAATAACGTTTATCATTCAATTCGGTTCCAAAACAGCATAATTTCACATAAGTATATTTAATATTTTTTTAGCATCACTGATAGTTTAAGAATAATATTAATGGAACTTACTGACTACCATATTAATAATAAATTAATAAGTAATAACAATATAAAATATCCTAGACTTACATACCGTCTTGTTTTTCGTAAACAATGATGTGATATCATTGAATTCAAATGTAATACCATCTATTACAGTGACCACCTAGACACCAATGTACAGCAGAGCGACATCCACTAACCCGTTTTTTTTAAATTCTTTTTAAAAATTCTTCACTAATAAGAAGAAATTATCCTAGATATTTTATTTTGTTGTAGATTAATTTTACCTATCAGTAGGTAATAAATGAATTTGTATAGACTAAAATTCTAATGATCCAAGTTCAAAAATTACAAAACGATAAGCAAAAGAAAGATAAAGATGCTATTAAAATAATATTGTTTTTACGGTAAAATTAGTTACCAGACATTCTCGAATAATAGACTTTATGACCAATATGAAACAAATTTTAGTAATTGTTGATGTGGCTACTTGTATAACTTTCCAATTATTCGTCTATATTCGTAAAAATATACATGTGCTGTAGGAATGGTCTACTTAGGAATTCGTGTGACTTGCCGATTATTCGACTATTCATGTTTATTCGTCAAATAATATATGAGTCGTGAGAACTCGGTTTAAAAAAATAACAAATAATAATTGTTCACTTGATTATACTACATTGTCGTTCAATTTGTCATGATATTAAACAAAAATAATAATCATGATAATAATAATAGAAATTCACTTACTCAGTGGTTGATTCGAAAACATGCGTCATAATAATAATAATAATATGTATTATGTATATTATACAATAACCAAGGAATAATAATAAAAATGAAACAACACCCTTTAATAAACCAACCAAAAACAGTGGATGTACAATAAAAAGATTCCTTTTGTAGGTACTTCGTTAACTGCGAAACGTTTATCTACATGTACAATAATAATATAATGTTTTCAAGGAAACGTCTCAGACATGGATATAATACAATTTGTGTAAACTTTATGAAATTACTTATTTAATTACGGCAATTTTGATAGCTATACACAGCCAAACGCTTCTGCGTTTTCATAAATGTTTATAATAATAATAATGATAATACCGCACCACATTTAATTAGGTAGAGCAACTCAATTTCTTCGCGAACCGTCACGCCGATATAAACACTTTGAAAGTATGCGAACGCTTTGTTGCCAAAGTCTTCAGAGTAATATAACTTTAATTCCGAATTAATACAATATTGTATGTGTACGCTTAGTATATCAGTCGAGACATACCTGCTACCTGCAGCCTTAAACCTATATTATTTTATTTTTGATTGCATATCGTTTAAAAAAAAATAACACTTTTATTAAAATACTACTGAGAGTGGTCGTATAATTTATGAATGAGCGTTCTGCAGAAACAAAAAATATTACTTAAATTCAAAGCTTGAAATCGATTTAAAATCAAAAGTAGGAGGTAGTATCAAAATTGATTTTTTTATGATGATGTTATTCAACATTTATAATGAAATTGAAAATATTTTAAATCCATAATTTATACATCAAAATAACAAACTTTTTAAAAAATGTTTGTAAGCTTTAATTTAAAATTCAGCAATAACCAAAGAGTCAATGATATAACAATATCAATATGTAATATCAATATGTAATTTCGTTTTGTAAGGTTGTCTCCCTTTTACAGCCATACGTAATGACGCTCTAATATATTTTATGAAACTCGCAAACGATAGACAATAATCCATACACACGTATAGTTCGTATAAAGTTATAGATATCAAAATTAAAATTACAAGCATTTAAAGGGATATTCTAAAGCAGAAAAAAAGAAAATTGAAAATTAAAAATTGTAAATCGGAAAAGAGTTACATCGATACTGTGGAACAATAAAAAACTCATAAAAATATGAAATCAGTAATAACTAATACCGATACTCAAAATTTTAATTTTAATTTAAAAAAAATAATTTCAATTTTGATTTACACTTACATTACGTATACCTATATATTTTATTAATTTATTATCTTTATGAGTGGCATTTGTTTTTAAATACACAATTGATACTTTTATCTTTAGCTGTATGGGTATTTATCTGCTAACAATGATCGTTTTGAATTATTTTAAATGGTTGAGTCTATGTTTCGGTCACCACGTCACCAATGGAACATCAATTTATCATTATTCGCAGTTTTGGGAACAAAAGGTTATTAAAAACGGTTTTTGTACCAATCAGAGGTACTTTGATTACTACCAAGTCGTTTACACAAAAGAGTTATACTTATCATTGTACTATTGTATATTGTATACTGTAATACATGTACGTATGCTTACGTTGCACGAGCATTTGTCAAACATTCTACTGCACCTATACCTACTTAAAATGTATTATACTGTAGTACATGTTATTATAAAATATCGAAACAAGCAAAACTCATTAGGGGCATTTTGAAAATAATATGTTCTCAGTTTAAGTGATAAAATAGTCATTTAATTGAAATTTTAGTAAAAATAAATCCGTTTCTACGAATGCTGACGAAGTGAGTTTTTCAAAAAATTCATAAAAATTGAAATCTTTTTTATAAATTGTATTACATAATTAATAATGATGTACTCGTACCTACCAATAGTATAGTAATTTAACGGGTACAACGCATGTATTATATTCTATATTTACACGTTTTGGATGTAAAAGTTATTCACTTGCCAATCGGTAAGTTAGCTAGAGACACAAATTTTTATTTTATTTTCACGTCACTTAAAATATGTAATAATTACTTTTATTTCCTAAGCACTAAACAGCACGTCTACAGCACTTCAATACGGTATAACTGTTCTAGAATCATAATATTTATTTAATTAAGTTTATGACATGCGGCTTATTGAACAATATTTTGACAGTAGGTTGGTTAATAAATACAATGTAACAGTACAATATTATTATGACTACAATAATGATAATGTATTTGATAATCAAACAGCATAGGTGCAACTAAATGGTGGTGGTTTGGGAGGGAGTGGGATAGGTTTATCCCTTCGAAAAAATAATATTCCAAAGTAAATCACAAACAATGTTTTCTTCAATGGAGCATACAATTGGCTATGAACAAGTATGATGCAAGATTGTTTTTTTAATACAATTTGGAAAATGAATAGATTTGTTGTACTATATAAAAAGTGTCCTGTGCAGATACTAAAATATTTTCTTTTCAATTGAAATCCAACCTTTGTAAAGTTTTAACAATTAGGCTAATGCAATTAGGATTTTGCTATACACAGTGATAAATCTAAATAATTAAAAATATAGTCCTAAAGTATATTTAAAAACTCCAAACATCAGAATTTCAATAAAAACCTTATTAAAGGTAAAAATGTGGGGGTGTGCAAGCTAGGTGAATCTTACAAGATAAATATTATTTGTATAAATATTAAATATTGATTGAAATTTAAGTTTATTACAACCATTTGCAAACAAACCCACTAAGTAGAATGGCGAAGGTAAATATCCACACAGATTATCAAGGAGTAAATGTAATGATATAACATATATTTTTTTTAATTTAATATTATAATATCAAATAATTTATAGACTCTGGTAATTATTATACGTATCCTCCGTACTCATAATGATATTATATACAGTATATGCGTGCCATATTGAGGGTTAAGTTTGTTGTCGAGGTCTACTGCAGAAATATAATGCATTTACGTGATTTCGTCTTACGTGCTAAATGATATCGGATCGGGAATCTAAAAACAAATTTAATCTTGAAATCGTCATCCCTTGTTGGTTCAAATAGTGTTGTGGGTGAATAATGAATATACTAGCCAGAATGGATGGTTACTGATCACCACGTTATTGTTAGTTAGACCGGCTAATTATAATATTTTTAAAAAAATATCAATTATATTCAGGATCATATGTAAACCATAAAATATAAGACATTGTCACGTAACTCACGTATAACACTCATACAGCCAAAACGTATTGTGCAAGGCCGTTGTAATTGATGATACAATACACCAGTTATCTTCGTCTCACACGTTAGTCAATAAGGGTGTACCCAGGACGTGTCAAGGACTTATTGGCAAGAAAATAACAATAATGTTATCTCTTTAGGAATGAAAATATATTTGAACCACGCGTTATGTTTAATAATAATGACTACGATGGCGATAATCTATAATATTAATATTATACTTGAGATATATATCGAAAGACGTCATTTCACAGATCATCCCTACTGCAGCTAGATCTAGATGAACCCGAGAGAAAACATTTATAAACAAGCACAAGGACATTGTTACGAATTCTTGGCAAATATAAACACTTGACGATCGATATAATATAAACTATAGTTGGGAGATAAAACGCATAACAAATTGGGTCTCAGTTTCAACGCTAATACAATACTGCTGCTAGCAGTAGTATGCATTATCTTTAGAATCTCCTTAAAACGAATTATATTAAGTAGTGTGGAATCACTAATAATATAAAGTTTCCTTATATAGGTATATTATTATACACCAAATATTAAAAATATCTCATATTCCAAACGGTTGAAGTGGGTGGGTCATGTTTGAAGAGTTTTTCTAATTACTTTTATTGTTTTGTACTCTAAACTTGCTATTAGTAACAATTTAAATATGTAAATAAGAATAAAAATAATTTTCAATTTGTTTACTCTGTTGCTTTTATCTTGATTAAGTCTTCAATTTTATGAGTAATATTATTTAATATATAATAATATCACTCAGTTTAATTTGACGTTGGAGTATCTAATGTCATTAACTTTCTTATACTGTGGAAATGGTTCACAAACAGTTGGTGAAATAACTTTTTCATATGTGTTGTATGCACTTGTGAATGGGGTATTCTGTAAGCAGATTTACATAATATACTCGTATTATTATCTAATCATGTGAAAATGTACCAATTTCAATGGTAGGTAATGAAATAATGAGGTTGCACTCATTTAAAAAAAAGTAAATCTTGATTGATTCATATCATAGTAATGTTGGAACATTTTCGAGTGAGATTTCTAGTCTAAACGATTCTTTTAAGAAATTTGACATGGTCAACACCCGTAAAAGTGTACTTACAACAGCTGTCGGTTGGTTATTTACAAACTTATTTTATACACTTACACAGTTACACATACATTACATTTTTTTTGCATCAAGCATAATATAATATTCATGTATTCTGAAGTCAGGGTACATAAATTTAGCTTATTAAATAAAATATTCAAAAAAGCAGTGAATTAGTAAATACAGGAAAGGATTTGATAAATTTGAATTCAATAATAAATCATTGTATATGATGAAAAACGATTCTTAGAGAGACGGTGTGACTTTTTGGTAGTAATGTTAACAAAAATTATTTCAATAATAAAATTACAATTTTAACAAAATTTTGTATTTTTTCTTTCGTAATTCCTCATTATTTTGAAAAGTTCTAGAAATTTCAACGTTTGACCCACACCCTTCCCCCCTTCCCACCACACACACTCAAACATATACGCATTCATACAAAGTAAAAATACATTCAATTTGCTACCAGAAATCCAGAAAACAACCTCAAAATTAAAAATCAATTCATTTTACTACCGTAAAAAGTGTTCTCAGACTCAGCCAGAAAAATAAAAAAATACATTCATTATTCTAAATCCAATACATTCATCACTATGCTCAGAATCTAAAATATTATTTTTAGTGAAAACTACTATTTACTAATAAAATAATCACTTTCATACGTCATTACAACAATATTTTATAATATACTATCATCGTTTGATATTATTATTGCTACTGAGGGGTATTATATCGCCATAATATAGTATTATTATTGCATTTTATTAAACCAACACGATCGTTCGCAGCGTAATCATGTTATGAAAATATTATTATTATGTTCGTACGCGTATCATATTAAGTTTTCGAGGGCGGTAATCAATTAAAAAAGTTTAGAGTAGCCGTTCGTTGACTCAACAAATTTACCGCTTTAGGTTTGACATATAATGCGGTTAGAAGTGTATATATTTAGGTAGTAGCTACCCACACGCATACGTTATTATTAAGTATATAATTTATTACGTAAAATATATTTTCGCGCACGCTCGAAAAGGAATTTTATAGTCTGGATGTTAATTTTTTCAGTGGCAAGTATATCAAGTCTTACAGTCATCCCTTTGTCGTAAAACTATATTCTGTAGTATTTTAATGTTGTAGAAATACACGAAATTGTTAGACGTTTTCACGGACGCCAATAATTTCGTTTAGACCTCGTCTTGTGCTCTCGAGTGTCGACGAGCTATTATCTATAATGCACAATAAACGCCAAATAATAATATAACTAATATTATTCTCATCCATGGGTTTGAAAACAACCCATTTCGAATCGAAATTCTAATAATAATTCCACTCAAATTGCTAAGCTGTTCGGTAATAATATTTAATTCTGAGAACGAATTCGAATTCTATAATGTTATGGATGTACCACTAAGGTATAATAGTACCACAACTAACACTACTGCACTTTATAGTATAGGTACACACATAGTGTTATCATCGGACGCGTAATCGTTTTCCAACCGCAATCTATGTTTTTTTATTCCAAAATACTCGTTCGAACATTATTATAATATTATTGTTGCTATTACTCAGCCTATTAGTATGCTACCAGTGTAAAAATGTATGAGCTAGTAATAATCGAAAGCACAACGTTTCGGTGAACGTTTTTGTTCAAAAACTTTATAATTTAGTGGTTTTTGTTGCTATCAATCAACTTCTTGTCTTCGTCGATTGACAAAAAAAAAAAAATGTTTATTTTAGAAAAAATAATAGAATAATATTATGTTGTATAAAGCGAGTGAAACTAGCCTATAAAATTCTAAAAAAACAATCCACTAGATCAGTGGTGTGCAACCTTTTTTGATCCACGACCCCCAAAATTATTTATTTTGGTAATACGACCCCTTCCTACCAACATTATGTAAGTGTGTAATATATTATATTTACTTCATAGTCTTAATGTATACAAACATATTATTCATATAAATTAAAACGTTAATTTCAATATTTCTTTAATTTAATTAATCCAAAACATGAAATAAATATAAAATTAGAGTTATACAGAATCTAAAATTAAAAAACTACTGAAATTATTATAATGATAAACAACATTTTAATATTTTTAAATTATGAAATTACTAATAAATTATTTTAATGAGAAACCTGAGCTTGCATTGTAGACATGATTGATTCTATCTTTGGTTTGATATTTGACACTACTACTCTTAAATCAGCTTCAACATTTAATGTGGAGAGATATTTATTTTTAACTATCGCAGTTGACACACACATTGACCAGGGAATAGTAATATATAAGTTTTTCATTTAATTTTAATTTAGTGTAAAACTATTGGCGACCCCCTAATAAAATTTCACGACCCCCTTAAGGATTGCGACCCCCAGGTTGCACACCACTACACTAGATCAGTGCTTCTCAAACTGTGGGCCACAATATACCATAGTCCGTAAGTAATAAATATGTTTATAACTGAGAGGAGGGGGGGGGGAGGCGTAAAATATTTGTAAATTATACTTTTTTTGTATTTACCTATTTTCAAATGCGTTATCCTGATTATTTTGGATTATTAAAATTGAATGGTCGGTAATTTAATAATAATACAATTAATTATTATAACATCGAAAAATGTTATCTCACTTCTGGCTTTATAACAGCTTTATTGACAATGATGATGATCTAACACAGTTTATTTAAAAGAAGGTCAATTAAAAAATTGTATGTACTCACTATGTATTTATACTATGAGTATCATGATTATCTTTTTAAAATGAGTAAAAAATTTAATTTTTATAGGAACGTATCTATTATTTAGCTAAGAAAAAAATGCCCTATTATTTTTACGATTTTGATGGTTAGGTTAGATTAAAAGGTAAAGGCATAGGGCTAAAATTAGGCTAGGTAAAAAAAAATCTAGGTAAACCTTAAGGAGCCATAACAAATGCACATTAAATTCAGTGAGCTGAATTAGAAAAAGTTTAAGAAGCCCTGGATTATATCTATATGACGTGGCATGTAGCTTGTCTCATCACAGGCGTTTAAATAATTTATTTCAGTAGTTACTATTATATCAAAGTTCTAAACCTAAGACCAAACAAAAAGCCTCAACAAATTGGTTTGTCAATAAATTCTGCTTTCCGCGAGTGAGATATCACTGCAGGCACATAGCTAAAATAAATTAAATGAAATCGCATACTTAGGACTTGTCTAAACATGCCGTTGAACTTATAACTCAAACATTTATAATGATATGCTTATTTATTATAATTCGAACTTTTTTATTTTCAAAAATTATGTATCCCGTATTTTTAGAGGGATTATTAAGTTTAACGCTTTTAATGGGCCCATTTCCCGTGTTTAGATATTTATTACTTTATTTGTATCCATTAACACATTTTTTTTAATTAGCTATTTACGTAATTAATGCAGCTCTTTAAAATCCAAGCCTATCGCATTAACGTCAAGTTCTTCTGAAAACTCAAGCGTTTAAATCGTTAAATTTTTTTTTATTTTTAATCAGTTTAATTGAAACGACTTTTATATGAAACCTTTGATAGAACCTAAATATTATATTGTAAATGTTTACTCTTTGTTTAATGCGTGTATTCATTAGGATAATAAATTAGCAAATATTAAGATATTTAATTAAATAAGCGTTTCAATCATGTATATAACATTGTATTGTGTATTTCGTTATATTATAATATTGTTAATCATTTAGAGGAGATGTCGGACTGCAAAAGACGTGCAACCGTACCCGAATCAAAAGCTGTCAGTTTGGATCTATACTTGGAGGCGTCAATGCAGTTAGTATCACAGGCGTTGACCGACTATGGCAATCCATACAATTAACAGAAAAACGAATACTTCGAGAAATTTTAATTCTCTATCATTCAAGTCCTATTTCAATTGAGTAGGAGTAGGTAAAGCATTGTAGATTTTCGATTTTATCAAAAGAAGTGCTGTATCTGTCATCTGTCAGCCGGTTTCCTTCTTTCACTTAATCAGCACCTATAATAATTCGCTCAATTGTTGAATACTGTGCTCTCTTTTAGTCCCCAGCTACGAGTTTGATATACCTATATACCTAATCATACTTGGCAAAATCGATGTCATAATATAATTTTTCCGAACTCCCGATATAACTCATGAGCAGCATGCTTATCGACGAGTTTTTAACGCACTTGATCAATCCACAGAAAGAAATTGAAGAGAAGTCCCTGATTATCTGTTGATCTTCAGGTTTTTTTTTTTCGAATTTCTAGGCCAGTCCCACGAACTCTACTATCTAGGTCGCCCAGTCAGAGGTGGTATTTTGGAGGACAATCCTTTAAGAACAGGCAGGAATATTATTATGTTTCTTGCAGTACACAGTTGCACGAGCAAACGGAGAATTAAAATATTAATATTATGGTCTATATTATAGGTAATATTATGTTATACGACGAATCTTACTATGAAGCTATAGGTTAGGTAGACTTTCGAAAATCTCCACCAACATAATCTTTTTTTGTCAGGTTCCCTACTTCTTCTTCTTAGTTGGCATGCATACTCCAAGCTAGAATTTGAAAAACCTGCATCCTCAGTCTAGAAAAAAATCTAGAAATTGGGTGCGTTGACCAACGAAAAAAGTTATTAGAATGCCAAGGTAACGGATACCGTCTAAATTTGCACTATTCAACATCAATGTGTGTAGCTGATGAATAGTATTATTATACGATGAAGATGTCACGGTACGTAAAATTAAAATTGTATATTCATAATATTATCATGTTCAATCACATCTTCGACACGTTGATGTAATGTATTATATGTTTAAATTGTTTTACTTTGTTATCACTGTGTAGTGCTAGAAAAGTGAAAAATTATTTATACAAATAACAAAACTATAGCAGCAAGAACCGTGTGATTAATAATAATTTATTACTATATCAAAGAGTCAAGTCGATCCATATAAGTATATTTTATTAATTTCATTTTAAACGTGAAAATTGAAAGAAACTCATTATTTTATAATACTATATATTTTATACGTAAGTTAAATGTTCAAAAAATATTTTAAGCTTGATTTATAATCTACTGGTTTATCATCAACGTCATCAACTAAAATTATGATCCCAATACAGATTCTTTGAATGACCAGGTAATGGTAAACGGTTGAAGTGAAAAATCTAAACATGAAATTACGTTTCAATATAATATGGTGACGATGAATATTTATTTTGCTGACGAAAATAAAGTTTTGGGGTGACTAACGTGACGTGCAAGGGTGTGGGGACCATTAAAATAGGCCCCACCCTAACCTAATGTATCGTGTATAATTTAAGCTTCAACAAGTGCTAATTATACTGTTCTAAATTTTTAACTTCCTGAAATGGTAGAATCTCACACGTTGATTATTATTACATTAATAATTTCGTTTCTTCAACTTATCTAAAACAAATGTTCTGTTTTGGAACATATTTTTATGTACATAAATATTACAAATTAAATTATATTTTATAGTTTTATATTTGCAGTTTGTTTAAACACTGACTGATTCACAGTAATATATCAATCTTTCTGTCTAACAAATAAAAATAAATTACATTCGAGTATTTAAAAGGCCGTGGTAGCTTAGATACTTAGTTAATTATAAGCGAAGTAAAATAGCCAACTTATTAAAATTTAAAAGTAGTTAACTTTAGATTTTAGATCTTTCTCATTCCTCAATATTCTTGAATACTTCCTTCCAAACACTCTACCATGTACCTACTAATACAAATCAAATCATCATCATCGACGTAACACAATATGTGACATTTTAGACAAAATAATCTTATTTAAATAATATTAAATATAATTTAGGATAACGTTGTAGGTACCTTATGGTACTCCTCATCTATAATTGTACGCTCATCATGAATAAGATTATTAATGCTTTAACAATTTGTTTTGGTATTGCGGTAAGATAAAAAATGAATGGAGCAAAAACAGATATAGTACCCAGTACACTAATATAGCATTATTGAAGGTGTCAAAGGCTTTGGCTAGATCTAAATAAATTATTGCACACTTTTCTCCTTCATAAAAAAAGTTTTATACACGTTTTGTTACATTAGATAATAGCTATACCATAATATTGTTACTTTTACCTGGTATAAAAATCGTATTAATATTCAAAAATAAAAAATAAAATATTTCAGTCTAGTAGTTAAATTCAAAAATCTAATTTTTATTATTTTTTTAAAATATTTTTGCAATAGCTCATATGATAGAAATCAATGAAAACCATAAAATGATGTCTAGGGCTATTTTGTGTATATAAGTATTATAATAGCAACTTTAAAAATATCAGATATTTTATTTTGTGGTAGACATTATACAAATGTAACCTAGTGATTTGATAAAAAATTGTTTTGTTTTTTTAATAAGTTGCATATAATTTTGTCAAAACTTGGAAATTAGGTTTCTGAAGATCATTTTCAAAATATCGTCGAGTTTTGTAGTTTCAAAATAAGATATTGTGTAACATATAATATTATCCAAATTATTTGGGTCAGATGGTACAACACAACAATAATGTAAGGAAGTAACACATTTTTCACACTCCCGACTTGAGTAGTACAACTAAATTGGATGCCAAAATTGACATTTATAATGTAATTATTAAATCAAAAAGCTATTACTCACATCTGTTCATCGTTAGGTTAGGTATTTATTATTTTAAACTCCTCAATTGTTTGCTATTCAATTTTTATGGAAGAGGTAGCTATTTTATTAGTTTGATTTCAGACGACAGACATGCTAATGTAATAAAACTCAGGTATATGTTATGACAACGAAATAGACACAGGCGCACAGAGTGTAGAATTTATGTATTATAACAATTTTATTTTTATTTAATATTTAATTTATTTAATTTATAGTATTAAGTTTGGCCACATTCTTTTGTTTTTTAAATAACTATTTGCTTGTGTTATTTTTTCTTTATAGCAAATATATTATTGAGATTTTTTTTCCAATATATTCTACTATTATACTACGTATAAACAGACTGTCAACTGAGTGAATATCAATTGATTTTATATTATAATTTATGAGATTCTGTAGTTTTGATGTCTACATAATAATTATTTTGACGTTGCTAATGATTAAGATTGACGGACTTTTATGACCAAAGTAATTTACAAATTCGCCTAAATCTTAGAGAAACGCGAATAAAAAAAATATTAAAAAGCAAGATATAAATAAAAAATTAGCTGAATTCATTATTAATTAATCACAAAATGTTAATAATATTTTATAGTTTATTTTACAGAGTAGTGAAAGCGTTTTACTGTATCTAAAAATATATATGTATTATATGTAAACATGCTATGTATGAGTTAATAATAAAAATAACCATTATCATTTGTCTGTATAATGTATATTGTTTTATACAGAGTTACATAAAATTGTTTAGAAAAGTATTCTGTTTTAGATTTTTCAATTTATTATTAAAACATATGTTTGTCATCTAAAAGTCAAAATTTAATAATGGTTTCACAAAACAAACGTACCTGCTTTGTTCAACAAAGGCAATATAAATTGTTTGGAAAGTTAAAAATAATTAATAAAATAATATATTAATTGTTAAAATAAATAAAAATTAACTTGTACCTATATTACATTACTGCTGTCTGCTCGTGATCACTACATGCAAGGACTATGGAACTGTTCCATGATGCTAATTACAACTTGTGAATTATGATCTTCGCATATTAGATCCTGACTGTGAAATTTATTGATTTTAAAATGATGTGGTTTTTTTGTGTGTGTCTCTGTAAGTAAACGAAATAATACTCCGGTTTTCAAATGCAGTATCTTTTCTGGTGAGAAACTGAATTTAGTTGGCGCATTTGAGATATAAAAATTAAAAATTCCCAGTCGTTTTCAAAGGCGTTGGGAAAAAAAAAAATAAATTAAGGAAAAATGGAGATTTTTTATTCAAAGCCGATTTCTGAAAAAATGATTTAGTTTTTTTGGAGTACCCAACTCAAAAATTAATAACCTTGGATGCTTTAAATTTGTGCCAAATGTTCAAATAAAAATTTCCCGTAAGTAATTGATAATTATTTAAAATATTACAAAAAATACATATAACAAATTAACTACACTTATATTCCTATGTTCTTCTATTGTAAATCAATGTATTTTGACAGTCTAGCGTGCGCGTATATTATAACCAGTGATGTACTGGCTTAAATATCAAATTTATTGGTAAATTGGTACCTACGTATAATAATTCAAGATTTAACATTGCAGTTAAACCTATAATTTTATTTTTTATTTCAGACATTATATTTTTGAATACAAAGTAAAATATAGGTACTTACATCTAAATATTTCACTGATATACAAATATAATATATGAAAAAATATACTTAATATTATAGATATTTAATTTTAATATTGAATATGTTTATAAAAATAACATATTATTTGAAATAGGTTTTTATGCAAATAGATTTTATATCATCTGTAAACGCAAGTTGAAGAAGGACGAAGGTTAATATTTTTTTTTACATATTTATTATATCTCAGTATCTGTTTATAATTTGAAGAATAAAATACATTTTTCTGTAATATCGTATTTTATCCAATTATAATTTTAAATTTTGATGTAAATTTAGTCAAAATAAAAACCAAAAATGAATTACCTAATTTGAAAGTTAAATATAAACGAAGATAAAATGTACAACATCAATCAAACGTTTAAATGTTTTATCGTAAGATTCCAAATAATATAATAATTAACTAGGTATTTAGTATATTAATACTACAATGAATTACAAGTTCATTAATTCAATTGTTGTTGGAATTGTAAAATGTGTTGTATTGTAGTACAACTTATAAAATGTAATTAAAAATAATGTAGATTAAGTGATTCTACCTATTTTTTGAATTCTTGTAAAAAAACTTATTAAAAATATTGTACTAATTTTTCAAACTTAAGGTTATGTTTTAAAGTATATAAATTTGAAATTTAAAAAAATTAATAACTAAAATATGAACTAAAAAAATAGTTTGCGAATAAAAAAAATCTAACACATGACAAACGGAGAACCGAAAAGTCTATCCGTGAAGCGGGATGATAATATTTTTCAATTTAATTTATTTATTTAAATATATTATTTTAAAGCAGGGCGTTATTATATTCTTATAATCACGGGGGCGTCGAAATCGTGCTCCGAGTATAGTTGGATTATAAATACTCGTGTAAGTTGTAGTGAAACACTTATAATAAAACTAAATATTTAAATTAGTTTATCAAAACTCTTCACAGTTCCTCCGAAGTCAAAAACTCAAAATCTCCGAAATCGAATAATATGCCTATTTTTCTAAGTAACAGCAACAAAAACACCTACCTACGTTGTGCACAATAATGCACCCTCATTATCTACACACCATAGTTTTCGCGCGAAAACTATGAGTATTAGATTATAATCACATCGGATCGGATTTTAATCGTTGATATAATATTGTAATAATGGTAATAATAATATGCAAATTCACGAAATCCCAAGCTCCGATCATTAGTCATATTGCGCTTCGCGTGCGTACGGCTTTGTGCTTTAAAAGCCAAAAACGCGGACACAATAATGCGCGAGTCCAATATAGGTACGTATTATAATAATATACAATATGTTATATTATACGCTTACATAGCTGCCGAACGCACACCATTTCGCCGGTTTCCGACAAGTCGCGTGTGTGTACGTGCAGGCACCTTTATATATTATTACGTTTTGCTATCGTATAACATAGTGTGTATGTAATGTGTATAAGCGTGAATGCGTGGTATCCATATTATACACAGTGGTCCGTTTTACTGGCTAAAATTATACGATATCAACTCAAGACAATATTATTGTATATGGTTGAAAATAAAGTGTTGTGTTTTACAGACAAGTGACTCGTCGTCGAACTATAATTATACTCCTTAAAGGGATTAGATCCCGTCCGCTTGACAAAACACACCTATCTTTCGTCAATCGTATCGACTATTCTAGTCTACGGATAAAACATCTGAAAATAAATTCAAATTATTGTTCATAGAGTTGACATGAACATTGACAATAACTTTCCGCTAATTGTAAATGGAACTACTAAACCACGAAGAGCGTAAGGAAAGGTTTTTTCAAGTAATTTCATATGGAATTCAAATATGTTTTCACCAATTTTTTTCATTTAATTTCGCTGCCGATTATCACCTGCATAACTATGTTTTTGATGTTGAAGACCACAGGAGTAGAGGAGTACGAGTTGAACAATTACATTTGTTAATATATAATATATGATTGAGAAACGCATTATGATTTATTTATAAAGTAGTTTAATTCGATTATAGTAAATAGATTTAAAATTATATGTTTACAGTGTAGAGTGTAGAGTGGACTTTTGTTAGTCACATTTTGTGATTCAAATCCGACTATTAAAATTGTCTATACAAGTTATATAATATACATTATACGCTCATGTTTATCGTGCCTGTGGTCTGCTAACATAAGCAAATTCACTGTGTGCGACAACTAGTCAGTAATCTGCAAACCATTACAATACCAACACAGTATATAAGCTATACTGAAGAAAAATGTAACATCATTATAATAATATGTTTGCAAAAATAACATTAGATCTTACTACTTCAATTATTTATAACATACCGTAATGCTAATTCTATTTAAATAAGTCTTCGTTTCAGAAATACCTACCTATTATAATTATTTATCGTAGTTTCTATTATAGAGTATAGATAGTATTATCTTTATATTTATGATGATTGTGGGACTAAAAATATTTCAAAAAGAAACCACAATGATAGAAAAATAAGAATTTTTAAAAAAAAAAAGTGTTTTACATTTTTTTTAACGGTACGAAAATGAAAAGGCCTGTATAATGAGTTTAGCAGTTAAATGCATCACCCCGTATGTGCGAGTTTAAGGTGTGGTATAAAATACGCCCTTATATCGTAGTTGCCTTTTTCCGATATAATAATATATTTTATTTTTTTTTTTCAATTTTTTCGCAGTAGGTATCAATACTGGTAAAAGTAGGTGCTTTCTATTACATTATTTTATAATATTATACGTGTACAATAACACTAACGCCACGAGTGAGTCCTGCAAAAGACACGGAACAATTATTTAAATAGTCATGGTAAGGACAGATAATTTATGATATCATTGATACGTCGTTTTCAACAATTATTATTCTATATTTAAATATTTATAGAATATAACATAATATTTACTTAATAATTGCGTTGATAATTATTATTGTTTTTGTAGAATAATATGTATCGTTGTTGCAGATAAATTATTTATATCTAATGATATATTTTCATACCTTGTGATTGAGTACAGGTTATTAATAATAGACAGTACCAATATAAGCAGAAAAATGATTGTTGCAAGTCACTCTGGAGTCACTTTAATTTGTTTAATTTGGCATAACTGGTTGGTATTACATTACGGATTGTATTTTGTTCAATATAATATAGTTTCTGGTCTCCTGTTTTTTTGAAGTGAAATCTCTGAGGTGGTACGAAAAATAATTACGATTGCCCATCACGGTCGGCATCATTGTCAGCCATCATGACGTATAAAAACATAATGGCATAATGGTCAATAAGTACCATGAGCTATCTTTTTTGCATTTTTTTCCTTCAAGTTTCACTATATCCACGCATACTCTCAATAACCACTTTTTAAATCTTAAAGGTTGTGCCATATATTATTATAATAATATTTACATATAATATAATAATATTATTTATATTATCTATGATAAGTGTAGCTAAGATGACTCGAATGAATCGAAATTAAATGAGTAAATTAAATTAAGTAATTAAAACACATAGGATTTTAAACCATGAAAAAGGCGTCGTTACATAATAATCAGGGCTCGGGACTTTATGCATTTGCATACTTGTTCGAGAAGTAAATATAGAATAAATCTGATCCGGTACAAATGTGTGTTGTGGTATTTGGAGTTAAAGTTTAAAAGTTTATTGTGCATATATTATGTTTGCATATTTTAAAATAATTTTTGAATATTTACTCTAAAATCAATTTTTTAGTAAATTAATTTTATGTACATGATTTTTGTCGGCAATAATTCCGTTAAGGTGATAATCAATAGCGTTACGGGGAACCCATTTTATTTCAACTCTGAGGACAATATTATTTTTATTTAATCTGTCTTTTACAGTATTATATTGTGTGCCAGGACATAGTGATCGAAGGACTACGATCGTTATCGTGTACATGTATCGTCAATCGTTGTCGTGTTCATATTTGTATTCGTTATTTTTTGTGTTTATTAGCCCTCGTATTTGTGGCATAATATGCCAAAAGAAAAAAAACACAAATTAGTCGGTTGAGAACTTTAATTTTAGAATTTGGGGATAATGTATTTTCCGCAGAGGGAAGAATTTTATTTTGCAAAATATGTGAAACTGAAGTAAAATATGAACGGCGATCTAGTGTAATACAACATATACAAACAGTAAAACATAAAAATGATTTAACGGAGAGAACTGTTCAATACATGAACCCAGCTAATGATTACACAAACTAATACTGCAGCTAAAATATAATTATTATTTTTTATTACATAAAAATTTTAATTACTGGGTAAAGAAGACGCTGAGTGTTATAAAATCCAAATTTTTTTTATAATATAGTATGCATAAAATATACATTTTTAGTAATATGTACAAGATATGTTTTTTAACATCTTTTTAATTAAAAATAAATGCATATTTAAGCGCATATTTTGATTTTTTTTGGGCATATGTATGCGCATATTTTTAAGATTTTAAGCACATAAAGTTCGAGCCCTGATAATAATATTATTCTAATATCCAGTAGGTATCGATATAACATGGTAAGTTCGAACTTAGAGGTTTTTGCTCGACGATAAGAAGATGATTGGTTGACAATATGAGGATAATATGAAGCGTTGTTATAGTGTTCTGCTCGATTTTAACCGATTGTGTACTACTTTAATAGCCCGTTGACTCTTCTAGGAAAGAATCTATACATGGACACGTTGCATGATAAGCAACCTTTCAAAATTGTAATTACTAATTTTTTTCATAGCAATTCAAGGTAGATACTTTTATTTTAGATTCTAAGCCGAACAATGAATGTATTGATTTTACAATGACAAGTGCGTGTAATAATTTTCCTGTCTTTTCTACTATTTTTCTATTAGAAATAATGTTTTAGTTTTCAAATTCAAGATCTTTTCTAATGAAAAATTTAATCAAGTTGGTACTTTTAAGGGGTCAAATTTGAAACTTAATAGTTTTAGAAAGCATAACTTAAATATGTTTATTGTATGTATATTGTATGTAATTTATGTTTAAGCGAACAAAAATTAAGGAACTCAAAACCAGTTTCCCACAAAATAGAATACGCCAGGTTACAAAATGGTGAATACCTATACTTTATACTGTTTTCATCAGATGTTTATATTACCATTTTCCAAAAACCATAAAATTTTAAAAATATTCCTTTTTTATCTGTTTGAGCTATTTATAGGAATAAAAAAATTATTAGTGATATAAATTTTTTTTTCTCAGTCAAAATGCTTAAACACAAGGTTCAATACAAGGTTAATCTTAAGTTGTTGTAAATGGAAATTTAATATTATATTTCTGGTCATAAAATATGCTTTTATAAAAGTTATTAGTGCAACAATATAAATTCGATCTTAACAAGATTTTGTTATTATTTTCTCTGCTCTCTTAAATACATCCTGTCTACGTCATTAAGTTAAGTTACTCATCCCCTACACTGTCGAACGACATACATATAGGTAATATTATAACTATTCGATGTACTGCATCTTAATTTAATATTTTCTCCACGAAGCTTTCGGAAAAAATAATATTTTAGAAACTCGATGCGGTTTTCAAATGAACGGAAAAAAATGTGTTTAATAGGTGAATAATATGAAGGGCGTTCGTCGGTGGAAAAAAAAGCGACGGTGGCGGTGAGAACGCGCGTTGGCCATTGTTTTCGTCTGTCCATTGATCGTTTTTCCATTGAAGATAAAACCGTTTCGGACGAAAACAGGGTCGAACCCAGGCGGCGACGGTCGTGGGTGGCGACAAGGGTGGGCTCGGCGCCTGGGTGTACCTCTCGCGGGTGCGTCGTCGTCGTCGTCGTCGTCGTCGCCGACGCCGCCGCCCGAAACTCGTTCCGTATGAATGGGCACACGCGCGACGACGACGACGTGAAGATGCGAAGTTTTCGGTTTCACAATCCACCGCCACCTACCGTCTTCTTCCATAACATGGTACGACAAATAACCGTTTGAAATATTACAAGAATAACTACATCTATACACCCACACAGTATGATCATAATAATAATTAGGTCGTCGATTTGTATGCAATAAAAAAGTCAAAACATGAAAATATTTGTATTATTATTTTTGCCAAAATATTATGTATAAGACAAAATGAAATATTTAACAATACGTTTTTATTGAACTTTCGTTTTTAAAATTGTTACTACCTAAAAAATATAAGTATACTGAATATTGTATGGAAATACAGATGAATGAACGATAAACACTAGTCACTAGAGTATGAATTGTATAATTAATTCTATTATAGCGACATCAAAAATTGTTAACCTATTTAAACTCATTTATTACGACGTTCTCAATTATTACAGACGACAGATCTAACGTATTTCCCCACAAAAAAATTAATATTGTCAATATGTCAGTGAATGGGTTAAGCATACGGATACAAAATAATTTAATAAAACGATATACTGTGCTTATTGATAAAATATTTAAGAAAATTCTTTTAAAATATGCTAAAATAGGTAATGATGAATACGATTTTTAACCAAGGTGTTATGAAACGAGTGAGTTATTTTAAATCAGAATTAAGAAATCTACATTAAATAAAATGTTGTAAGTATATTTACATAATAACCGTACCCTAATTATAAAATACTATAATCTCACCGACAGCGTGTTCCCTGTGTCCCAGAGTCAAAAATATGTGTACATATAATATACAGTGTGATGCGCCAAGCATACACCTCTCCCTCCCCATTTACTTAAAAAATGTATTCAAATTCAGATTTTGGAAGCTTTCATTTTTACTATAAGCTTGTTTCAAATTATTATTTTTTCTTGCTAATGTTGATGCGTTTTAATTTAAATTCGAATAAATAGCTTCCGAGTTATTAAATATTATGTAGATACTTACCTAGAATGGTGGTCTATGATAATGGGTAAAAATCAGCAATAGTATTTTAATGATATGGCGAATGTACTAAAAGTTTCACATTTTACAATTGTCGAAAAATGTTTGAGTACATTTTTGTAAGCTATTGTAATTTGTATAAAACTATAGGATTATATTTTTAAAATAGAAAAAAACTGTACATCTTTTTAATGAAATTTTTCTAAGTAACAGATGTATTATCTTCGTCGAGCCGTCATCAGTCCGTTATACTGAGACTCGACTGTAATACTCACGTAATAATGTACAATATTATATTATGTTGTCTCGATGATTTTATGTTAACATAATAATTAGAGTACGATAATAATTATGTCATTTTCCCGCCGAGGTCGAGGTATTTATGGAACGCGTGTGAATTTTGAGGAGGAAACCTTATATCACACACATATTATAATATTATACACAGTGTATATTATTATGATATATTGTATAATGTCGTTGTCGTTGTTCGGTTTTGTGGAAGGTACTTATGTAATTTACGTTTAAAGATTTCAGTTTTAATAATAATCACAATACATATTGTACGACCAGAATAATAATAATTATTATTAAAAAATCTCACCGACGACATATGATTTTCAGAGTCAGAAATACATAGCCCTACTATATTATGTATTATATAATATGTACAGTCGACTATAGACCACTCGAATTTCAAGGAGAATAAAATTAAATAGGAATTTTGTGTTTCTCGAGTTATATATTACTCAAACACAACATAATATTGTACAACTTTAAGGAGAGGTTCGAATTATATCGAAACTTGACTGCAGCATATTATCGTGAAGTTATGCTATTAATAATGTAGAATAATGTCGATGTCGTCACTACTTACATATGTACTAACGTCAAACACATGTCGTATTCCATCGACTCATCACTCGGGGTGGAAATATAAATTACATAATAATATAATATACAATTATGTACGGAGTGATTCACCAATTATGCTCACTATCATTTTTTAAATTTAAAAATTAACCATCCAAACTTTCGTTGATAAAATTTTTAAGTATGGTCCAGATTTTCAAATAATCAGATTGTCGACACTATTTCAGAAGAGTTGTATACAATCTACTTTTTTTCAAACGAGGATAGATACAAGATCTATGCTAATAGCTGTAGTTATTTAATGGGCTAAGATTATTTAAAATTATACCTAGTAACTAATAGTAATCTGTAATAAGTACAAGAATTGCATATATTTTAGTTTTTTTTCAAAAAAAATAAGGATTTTTATTCTTAGTACATTATATTATGCACATTAAAAAAAAACTCGAGAACTACTCTTTCAAGTTTTAATAATAAATTATAATAAATGAATGTTTTCAAAAAAAAATCATCTGGTTCATAGTTGCTTACAAAGAGGCTTATATCAATCCAAACAAAGTTAGTGTGAAAAATAAAAGAAATTTGTATCGTCACTGCTGCAGGGCACTCCTCAAACTGTGTGAAAAACCTGATTGTTTGAAAATAATAATAACAAAATGATGGTCTCTAAGTGAGCTAAACATTTCAAAAAACAGAATTTCGATCAATTCTTTATTAGAGAAAAAAAAAATTAGGGAATGGGGTGAACACGTTTGCTGCAGGTGAATCACCCCTGTATTATTATGTCGTATTTCTTCGGTTTTGTGTTGGGGGTGGGGGAGTGGGTACTTGTGTCGTTTACGTTTAGAGATTTTGGTCGACGGAGACGCGCCGGTGAGCGTGTGTGTGTGTGTGTGTGTGTGCAGAGTATTCGCGGGCCGAGAGAAGTTTAACGACAACGCGCGGGCGGTGGCGACGGGAGAGGTCGGCCCGTTGAATCAATACGGCGGCGGCGTGCCCGGCGCGCCGAACGGTGGCCGCCGCCGCGCTTGTGCCGTATTTCGCGTATTCCGCGGCGGTGCGCGCCGGGCGGCACCCCAGCGGCGGGGCGGGCGTCGTCGTACGCCGCCGCCACCGCCGCCGCCAAGCAGCTGCTTGCGGGTAAGCACTGCTCGAATGCCCGGAGATCTCCGGGAACGTTCGCACCGGAGACAACTCACGGCGGACCACGACGCGCACACGACCACTGTTGTTGCGGTTGTTATTGTTGTTGTTGTTGTTGTTGTTGTTGTTGTTGTTGTTGTCGCAGTTGTTGTTGTAATATAGTCGTTTCCGCCGCCGCCGTTACGTGTAATTCACCGCACTCGTCGAATTTCTTTTTGTTACTTTTTCTAGAAATCTTATCTCATCCGATCCTAAATAGTCGACCACGAAATACGCAATCAAGACGGGGGACGCCTTTATTATCATAAATTCTATTTTTCCGGTCTGGTTTCCTCTTCCGGTTTTTTTGTTCCGACCATTATGTAAATTGCCCACACCGACAACACTGACGACGACGTACTTCTGCGCGTCCGTTTAACGGTTCATCGGTGGACTGCTGCTGAAGACGAGGACGAAGACGAGGACGAGGACGACGCCGAAGACGGTTGAGGTGGTGGCGGCGGCGGCGATGGTGACGGCGTGCTGCTGCTGCTGCTGCTGCTACGACAACCACGCCGCCACGCCCGAGCCGCGATGACCGGCCGCGCCGCGCACACAGTGACCGCGACGGCATGGCTCGTGGTCTGCGTCGCCTTTATGGCGCCGATGGCGCCGCCGGACGCTCACGCCGCGTGAGTACACGTCATGACGATAATTTTGTTATTGTTGTTGTTATTGTGTCGTCGCTTGATTGCCAGACAATGTAGGGAGGGTGGGTCAGAGATCTGTGGGCTCCGGAGATCCAAAGCTGTGACTTGGCAGTCACTTTAATGTTGTGTGCCCATTATTTTCTTCTGATTGGCCACGTTTTAACCAGTGACGGATCTAAGTCTTAGGGGCCGGGGTGCAACTACTATTATTAACGACCGTTCACTTATAAAAATAATAAAATTATATTCATAAATGCCTATAAAATATACATAATATTATGATCTATGATGCATTAATTCTTAATTCATTATTTCTTTGCATTATAATCTTTGGTGTTTGATAATAACGAAAATTGTATTATAAAAAAAAATGTTTGAATTTAGTATTCCAATGAATAGAGTCTGGAGTATTGGAGTATAGTGATAAAACTGAGTCCATAATAGTTTATTAAGTAAATAGAGGCGACTAATTTCTTTATTTTTTTTCTCGATCATTAATCATATAGGAATCTAGTTGGAAAATCTAGACATCAACTTGTGGCCTCTAAAACAAATTTAGGATTAAGGCCCCAGTGAATTTAAACCCTTGTACCCCCTCCCTAAATTGGACACTGCAAGTTGTAATCATGGTATCATTCATTAACGACAATCTACCGTGAAATCCGGGCAGCTCAACTTTTGAAAGTTAATTTAACGGCTTAATAATTCATATGGGCACCCATAATAATAAATAACGTAATATACCCTGACCGTGGTATTAGCGTTTGTTGAACGCTCTGCCAGAGACGACGTTTGAAATCCATAAAACCACTCTTCCAACCCCGCCCAAGCCTTTAGTTCAGGCTAGCACGGAACGGTCAACATGATATTAATACTATTATAATAATGATATCACTCGGTCGTGCAGGACCTACAAGGTTCGCCATGTTCCATAATAGAGATTTGCAAATTACCATTTGCGTCTTATATACCCTCATCATCAACCCACCATGACAATTCGTCAACGTAGCAAACGTATCGCAAAAGTAATTCCATCATATAACAGTATATATTATTCAATTCTATCATAATATATAGGGACCTGTCAAAGTGTTCTATCAGATATCGCTGCAATCTCGTAATGATGCACTGTTTTCTAAATCCAAAATCGAGTGAACTACCCTCCCCACAGCAGCCTAAGAAATTACCTTTCCTCAAACGCACAAAGTGGTCAGTGGTTATTTCCATAAATTATAAATATTAATTATATTACATAATATTGTTATAACTCAAAAAAGTACAATTTTACAAAAAAAATCGGTAGTTAATAAAAATATTCATTCACCTGTCCTTCTTATCTCTTTAAATTAATATTTCACAATTAATGCTAGTATAATACACATATATATTGCATAGGTACACGTGTATGTATGATAAATAAATCCTAAAATAAATCATTATTTGGTTTTTCATGGTGTTAAGGGTAGTGGGATTTTTAAAAGTGCAGATAATTTTGTCATTGATATGCAATTAAGTAATTTCAAACACCAGCCTCCTCTAAAATTATGCTGGTAAGTTAGGTTATGTTAGGTCATTAATATCTGCATTGGCCATCTTTTAAAAAATGACTTAACTGCAACATCAGTAATAAAACAGTTATGAAAAAGTGGGCATACTAGACCATGGGGGGAAAAGAAGAACTAGTTAAAATACAAATAGAAAAAAATTAACAAAAATTTGAGGGTATCGATAATAGCACACGTATTTCATTGGATAGACGTTTGAAGTTCAATGAATCTTTATCATCGTGAAGAATTGTTTTCTAGTATAGATATGTACAATGAGTTATTTTTTCATTGAATTAAACTGACTGTGCAACATATGATAACCTGCAATCTTTCCTATATTTTATAATTTATTTTTGAATTAATGACAGTCAACTGCCGTTCGAAGAGTACAAGGAATGTTTTTCTATCACAACACTTATATTACCAAGAAAATATTCTTAATACACAGACAATATTCTATTGGCAATTCGAACGATATAATATAATGTAAAGAAAAATACGAGAGAGGCTAGACCGACTTTTGAGGAAACCAAGCCTACCCTTCCGTCCACGGACGCCTTAATTCATTAAAGTATGTTTAATCATTTATAAGTTATAACACTGCAGAGTCGAGTTTTCTTCTTGCCTAAAATATAATACTGTATACCAATTTCGATAAACTTTACGCCGATGAAAACCGACCCAAATCCTAACGGACCAATGAACGTTAATATTATAGTTATATGCGACTGCTGTGTGCGTGTAAATTATTATTATTATTATTATCATCATACAGAGACGCTGGTCGGGAAACCTACGCTTTTATTTAACGCCCGCTGAGTGCAGTTGTAGTAGTAGTTGTACATCGAAGAACAATAAAAACGGCGGAAATATGGGTTTAACCATCCCTACTCCGACTTTGTGCGTCCATGTTGTATCTCGTACACATATACATACATGATAACTATTATTGTTGTACGTACGCTTCATATACCTACATAATAATATAGTCCATTCAAAGCGTGTGTAAACGCGAAAAATACTATTGCACGTGTTACGGATGTTGGTTTTTTTCCTAGTTTTTATATCACCGTTCCGAAACGTCGTGTGCACCACACATGCACGACCCTCCATCCAGGCGGTTTAAAGAGGTTTTTTAATATTTAAAAACATTTACTCTGTCGTTTTCCATTGTAACAATAATATCTCACACACACTTACCCATACTATAATAATAATAATATATAATACATGTTCGCCCGGGGACGTCTCGTCGCCGGCTGAGTTCGGCATTTCGTAGGATATTTATAATATAATTATGTTTATACAACACACTGACACGCACGCCACACAGATACACGCGTAATAGTCGGCAAGTCGGTCGCAACTGTATTTTTAAAATTGCATTTTTTAACAACAAAATTATACGGAAAGTCTGATTAAATAATACCGTGCACAGTGTATTTTCAACAATAACATATTCTGATTTGTATATAATGGAAAATTAATAATATGAATAGCCTGTTTACACAGTGTAAGTAAATTAGGCAAAGCTCTCCGAGATAAAAAGCTTTTGTAAAAATGCATTTGTTGTCGTTCAAAAAAAAATTCTGGCTGTAATACCTGTCCACACCAAACATACAAATATGTCTGAACGGGAAATAATACCATTACATAATATATTATGTTCGCAGTCGAAATCAGACACCTAAGACGTTGAACGCCTTACTAAAATATCATTGAGTTACCGTAATATTGCATATAAGTATAAGGTGTCATGTAAACGCATATGATTCCTAAGTGTATAATATTGTTTTCTTAAATAATTGTATAAAACTCATATGTGTCAAAATTGAATAATTCCATACAATCATGACTGATGTAGGTATATATATATACATATTATGTACTCGGGAATACACTAATATTCATCATGCTTTCAAGACGACTTCTATGTATTTTCTTTCCTGCATAGGGAGGGTATGTTTTTCCGTTCATAATAATTGTCATTTTTGATTAATTATATTATTTGCACTAAAATTTCGTACTAAAATAAATTATAAAATCAAATCAATTTCTACATCTTATGGTTGATATTTTCGAACTCGGAATTGCACTAGTCCAGTGGTGGGTGCTCCAAGCCAATGTAAAGTTACGCTACTAATTATCACAAAATATAAACGTACCTATACCTACATAGTATATTACATTATCTTATTATACATTATAATATATAAGCAAATGGATTCGTCGTATGTATATATAAATATATACACAGTAGGGGCTAGGACCCCATTCGCTTTACTCACCAACCCCCACCGGCTTACGATGTTCCCCTGGGAGTTTTCACCTCCACAGCGTAAAAGTCGTCCCTTTTAAATCTGAAAATGTAATATCTATAATTCAAAATATTTAAAAATACAAAGCTTTTTTGAATAATAGAGAGTCTTAAGTATTTTTTTTGTGTCGCAATTATGTTATGTTGAATACCAAAATATGTATAGACCTTTTTTTATTATGATTAATACAGTTTCCGTAACTAAGGTTATTATGTCTTACACATTATTAAATATCAATAAAACATATAAATGGTTGAATACAATGGTTTTTTTAGATTGAATTGTAAATAATATCAATATGTTTGATAAATAAGATGGTTTTGTAGATGATGTTTTCCACTGGGTGGAGAGCATTTCTAGGCTTTTTATAGTTTCCATAATATGATATCGATATAACTCATAAGGAATTGCTTGCATTAGATGACCATGGGACATCTTTGAGTGATCTAAACTTTACCTATTTGTATTTACAATTAATGAGGTTGAGTATGTGGTAGTATTTTTGATTAATCTGATTTGTTATTTGATTTACTCCGCAATTCGGATTCCCATACATGGGTACAAAAAGTGCTAACATTCCTATAGATGTCAATAAGTAAGGAGTGCTTTCGTCATAGTGTTAATTGCTGTTTCTGGAGCTGCTTTGTCAACTTTCACATTGCCATAAATTTCACAATGACCTAGTGTCTATAAACCTTTTTTATATACCTAATAGAGAGATAGCCAGTAATATATTTGTATATTACACACAAATATTATGTAACGAACCTTACTGCAAATTTTACCTGCCTATATAAAAACAAGTGTCGCTGTGTTTTACATAATATTATACAGCGGAAGCACTGAATCGTTTCTTTTTTCTTTCAAGTTCTTTTAAATGTTTATTTTTACCTATCTATGCAATAGGTGAAATCAAAACTTCATTTTAAAAATAACAATTTTTGTGTCAGTTAATACAATATACCCAAAAATAATTTATCTGTGTTTATAAACCATGTCGAGTTTTCTTAAGAACATTTTCACCGATATTTTGGAAAATAATATTATTGGACATAGTAAATAGTAACCAACTTGAAGAAGTTCAAAATAAAGTCCTCCTCTTTACATGTTACAAATCTAATATCTCAAGAAGTCATCTCACTGGTTGCGAAAACACTCTAAGAATCTTAAAAATAGATTCTCTATAATCTCGTTGAAATATTGTCAGCAACTCTTTTCTCTAAGAACTATTAAATTAGAAAATTGATGACTCTTTTCTATTAAGCTTAATATACTTCAAAGTAACTAACCAAAACATTCGCAATAATCATATATTTTATATTCATAATTTCTTCCAAAACTACATGATAAATCACCCAATTAAAATGTTTATATCGCAACCAACAATCTTGATGATAATAATCTATTTCAGTACCTAAGTCTCTACTCACTATGCTTCGTTTTTTTATATTTAAATTTTTTATTTCACTGTTAATATTACCATTTACCATAGATATAAATTTATATATTTACTATCAATAATCATTGATATTATCAATATTGTTTTGAAAAAGTTATAGAATATAGGTGTTAAGGTAATTTCATAGTTATAGTTAATGACTGTATTAACAAATAATTTAATGTTCACAACATTGCCTGTATATTATTATCTGTTGAAGCCTAGGCATTGAAAATATTATCGTCAACTAATGTTAACCATATTTAATTGAATGATATTGGCAACTAATTTAAATTATTACCTAAATAATATCAAATTGACAGTAAGTAGTAACATATAAATTATTATATACGTGCGCAAGTCACAATAATCTCTCTTGGGACGGATTTGTGAGATGGGATTATGGAGCAGGTTTCGTCTACTCCCCACCTCGGGTTCTATTTTTACACCTGTTTATTGATTGAGCGTTTCGGTAACTTTCAAAATTCGTATGATATACCGCAGTTACTTTTAGTTATTTCGTCGATCACTGTTGTAATAGTACCTAGATACAATAGGTACATAAAGTGATGAATCGATGAAACGACATTATAAAATAATTTTATGAAATATTTTATTTTTTTAAATTCCGAGAGGAGAACAAATGATGATTTCATATTTTACAAGTTTTTCTGTTTTATGAAATCAAATTTGTGAGGCTATTCATAAGACCTAAAATCACATGTATGTGACAACTTAAAGTATTTAAGCAGATATATTTTTTAATCTAACGCATTACGACTTACGAGGCACAGTTTAATAATATAATATCTTAAAATTTGTCGGTTTTCTAAAAACTTTTCCGTCTATAAGGCCATCTGTCGAACGGTGTCAAATTTTCACAACAGAATACAATCTGTTTGTACTTTTACACTTAAGTGTATCATTATTATAATATTATAACAGTATAAACGATAGAGTGTTTTTTTTTCTCGCAAACGACTAATAAAAATAATAAGGCTTTCAAAAATAGCTCCTACATAATATACGACCTTAATATTGTATGGAATTAAGTGGCGTATCGGTAAATACGACAATCCCCACCGCCAAACTCACCACACCCCACGAGGAATTCCCTAACACCCTTCACGTGGCGACAACGACACGTCTTGCTCGTTATTCGATCGTAATCGCACAACACGCCGAATACCAATCCGTCGCCGGTTTCGATCGCAAAATAATAATATTGTAATACTATTTAAACTCGTATTATTTATATTTTATTATTCATGTACGACGTGACATTTATTATTAGGATATCATAATATGCTTACAGCATTATTAATTTGTAGGTCACGTGTTGGGGGTTCTGTGAAGCTATAATATTATATAATAAATAATCGCCCCAAACGGTCTCTTATCCGTCGGATAAGATAAAACGTGATCGTAAAAGTGTATATTTTATAATAATATATCGTATAGAATCTGATATAATATTTTAAATTATTAACATTTTATTTATCGCTATTTATATTGTACATACACACGAACTTATTCTGAGCGATTGCATATATTAACATATAAAAATTATACTAATTATTATTATTGTGCACATAACATTGTATTACTATGATGAAATAATATTATCTTTACGTTATTATCTAGTGTCAGGGCTAATTTGGGAGGGTGACATATTTTGAGAACCATTGGCAAAACGTCGTGGTGTTACGTCACCGCCACCGGTTGCAGTGGTGTATAATAAGTATTGCAGGCCGCACAAGAGGGTGAGAGGGAGAAACTCGTGTAACGATGTTATTAAAAAATAAAAATAAAAAAAAACCACCCTGAAAATAAAACGCATTTTGTCTCATTAAACGCCCAAGGTCGTTCGCGTGTACATTCGTCCTTGGCCCGTCCCCTACAGCTAAAACGCGACGTACTTTGCTTTTCAACTTTCTGTCGTGTACCTACACATATATATTATGTTTAGTCATACTATAGGCGTCCAATTACCGTTTGTTTTATTTATTGTGTATATAAATGTATTTTGTTTTATTTCAAACGAATGCCGGGCACGTAAAAAAAAAATAAAACATCATATGTACTGCAGGCAGCTTGGAATCGTTTTCTTGTCGTAAACATTTTTATGGATTCCAAGCGAAGCGAAGAATGTATTAATATATTATATAGCTTAACAACGATGTGTTTTCATTTATATATTTATCTGTCTTTGGTCGCTTTTTTTGGAAAAGGAGGAGAAAGATCCAATCATCCCACTCGCTATCTCTGTTTCCGGTAGAAAATCGGACGTGATTGCAGTGTTTTAAAGATATAGTTTTTCGATTTTCTCTTGTACGCAGGGTATAATGTGTAAGGAAATAAGTTCCAATTATTATTATTACGTCACAAACGTTTTTCATCATAAAACCTGTAAGTCGTTTTTATGACATAATCAAAAAATATACGCTATAGACACTTCCTTCTCTCTCCGATTTGTTTGAAATTTTTAATTAAACCATTTTTTCATAAAATGATTTTATTATTAAAAATTGTAACTAACTTATTTTTATATATTAAAACTGATATGGGTTATTTTATTTCAAAACCTCTTTCCGATCAGATTGAATCTAGATCTAGATATATTAAAATTTCAGATGATAACCTAACTAACCAGATAGGTTAGTAAGTATCTAATAATTGTAATTACATACTATTAAATTATACAATAATGTTTTCAATAACTAATTAAACAAAATTGATACTACCATAAATTATTATTTATTTATTTATTCATATTCAGATTGATTCAACAATCATGATTACTCCCATTTTTCTATTAATACATTATACAATTATTTAAATTCTGATTTTTAAATTGTTTATTATACATAAGGACTGTATTTTAAATCACTTATAAAAAGAGATAAAAATTTAAGGAGTACTTTTTGAGTTAACTTTTAAACATTAGGCACTCAGGCTTATATAATCCATGAAAATAATTTAAAAGATATAGGGGATGTAATGATTTGAAACATTTTAGTACCCAATTAATACGAATACATTGGCATTTAGAATTTGTAAACATATACCGAATATAATAGTATTATTATATATTATAATATAATATATTACATACATTTTACATTTTACATGTTACCTGCAGTATTAACTTACTATCAACTTTAGCACATACATATAAATAACTCTCAAACTAATCGTTTTAGTTGAGTTTAAAAAGAGTGGTTCTCATTTGAAAAAAAAATGAAGTTTTGCATTGCCACAACCCATACGATAGGTCTTTTTTGATAAAATAAAATCTAAATACTCGAAACAGAGCCTTTAACATCTGTAAATTATTGTGTACCTAATTATTGTATTATTTGTGTTATAACTATCATTTTTATAATTGTTAATATTTCTACTATTGAAAATAAACTATACAATGTATAATAATGTAAATTCTAAAACACAGAATTATTAAATAATAAAAAGGGAGTGTATATTTAGTTATTGAACCATACTGTATAAATTGATATCGGCACATAATACGAGTATGTAAGTCATGTTAATAATTTAAAATAATTGCCCACTGCATAGTTGCATATATTATTCAGCAGTGTTTATAAATCCGTCAAGTATAGTCATTGTCAATAATTGACACGTGAGTGATTGCAGCTGTAAATATAAAATGGCGACAGTTTAAAAACGAAAAATTTCCTTTGAACAACATAATGTTTAAACATAATAAAGCGGTTAAAACTCATATAGAAGGTTTCTGTACATTATATTTTATAACAGAGTGATCAGCGTAACGTAAGAGACACTATCATTATTCATGAAAACTAAAGTTTTTGATAATATTTCTTTTATCTTTTATCTAATTTTAAGTCGTTATGAAAAATTTTTTTTTTAAATTTGTTACTCTTTTGAAATACCAATTTTTAATTTAAAATTCTGGAGAAGAATATTATTCGGACTCTTTCGATCTATAGAAATCAAATTTCAAACAATTAGTTTATTTCTAAGAAGTATTTACACTTTTGATTAGCGGACTAGTGGACAAACATTTTGTAGAGTATCCGTATCCCTTAACCACTACACTCTGCTCATTTAAACTTACTTATAACTTATAAGTTATGAATCATGAGTCATGAACTACTCGTCCCAAATACATTGTGTATACATTGAATTTAAGTGTACCAAAAAAATATTTTGCTTTGGAATAAGGAATGAAAAACGCATATTGTCATTTAAAAAGTACTTAATGAATATTTTTGTGGAAAAATTATGTTTTAAAATGATGAAAAACGACTTTAAATGATTTAAAAAATATTTTCAAAAAAGTTAGTATTTTTTGAAATAATGAGTGCCTTGCGTTTAATGAAACACTCAGTGTATACATATATGTATAATATCCCGAGTGCTTATGATAAATTATTATTTTTCTTTAACGCTCGTTTTATGTTGTTGTTGTTGTTGTTGTTCTTTCAGTTGTACTTTTTGCATCGTCGTCGTTGGCAGCCCTGGTCCGTATATTAAGTTTTGTCGGGAAGTAGAACGAAATAAAGAAAAATAATATATAAGAGAGATGATAAGAATAATTTATATCGAGCTGCAGCAGACCGTAATATTATATTATAATATATATATATATATATTATATATATAAACGAACAGGATTGTGTCGCGGCCTTGTTTATTTTACTGGTGACCTTTTTGTCGAGGGTTTCGGCTGTGCGGAAATTTACATAATCACACACCGTTCAAAACTGCTCGAAATCATATAATATATAAGTGTGTGTTAGTGTGTATACGCCGAACGAGCGTCTTTTCGCGTAACAATTTTTTTTACCGCCCGAAAAGTTTTCGTCTACAGAGACGTCACCACGGGGGTGACGTAGCGCCCTCGAACCAAAACGTTATACATAATATAATTTTATATTTATTTTTTCTTTTCGTATTCTCTCGTTGTCTGTGCACCGCAAATCGGCAATGAGGTCGTCTTCGTCTCGTATACACATAATATTGTACACGTGTATGCTATTTTTTTCGAAATGCATCAATGTAAATACGCATTTTCCTCCTCCCCTCCGTTTTTGTTGACGCCATCGTAATGTAGAGGATGATATATTCAACCTAAGAGGCACTATCGTCATTTAAAAAATACTCATGTTTTTGAAAATATTATTTTTTTTACTTAATATGTTTAAGTCGTTACAACACAAGACGTTTTTTTTGGGAAAATAGTTCAACTAGTTTAATAGTTTACTCTTTATTGTGAATATACGTATAATCACATTTCTAATTTCATATTCTGAAGCAGAATATTATTTGAATATTTTTATCTATAAATATTAAATACCAAATTTCAGACAATAGTTTGTTAGTTATAATAGTAGGTGTTAAAGATGAACGGCAGATTTTAATTTTAAATACATACTTACGAGTATAACTCATAAAATATACTCGTCCAAAATTCAATAATAATTGTCATATACCTACATCAAAGTACTCCAAAAAATATTCTTGGAAAAAGGACTGTAGAGTTAAAAATGTATGTCATGAAATGTTGTAATATGTTTTTTTTTATGACGACATTTTTTTTATAAATGAAAAAAATATATTTTAGAAATAATGAGTGTCTTACGTTAGATAATCAGGTATAATAATATACAGAGCGATGTTTTTCTGGTATTTGCCCTTTTCGGAAACTTTATTCTTTGTTCAATACATTTTTAAAATTCGATTTGGAAATAATTCATTGCAATCAATTCACATTCAGAGTCCAGGTAAATATTTTAAAAGTATATTTTTTTCATTTACGTTGAGTACCTCTATTCAAACGTTTATATTGCTGATTCAAATGAGTTGAAAGTTTGTTTTGGCTGATTATTATTCTTTCTTGTGTAAATATATCTACTACAAACACATATTATCCTGGATAAAAATGTTCTGCCTCCTCCGTCTATCGGTGCCTGTGAATCGACATAATTCATTGACGGTTTGTGCACCCATAAATATTTTAATATTACACTCCAGCATGCCAATTAACTACTAATACATGCATTATTAAAAATATTTTACACTTTCGGGTTACAAAAGCATAACACAGCAAATGTATGACGTAATTTTGTTTTGTTAGTATGTCTTTAATATAAGAGTGAATATACTAGTAATAAAATGTAAAGGCAAGAACATTATAATATGTGTTATCTTATTGGGTCTTTTATGTATCAAATTTAAAACAAGAAATGTGGGTTTTTTAATTGGAATATTGTATGTGTTTGTAATTTATACAACTCACTATATAATTGAACTATCATACAAACCTATTTAAAATTTAGCAGAGACTTTTATAATATGAGGTTATATTATGTTCATACCTTTAAATTGTATGATTTGGCTTAAACATCTAACTCTTCTATGATAATTGGCAAAGCTAAAATGGGTTCAGCTCATGGAACATTTTTCATGTGGCTATGAAACGATGTTCATATACCTAATAATAAATATAAATTATTTTTGTTTTATATCTTTTTTTTATTATTATTATATTGCGATTAATACGCTTCAACAACAATGGTTATAACTTTATTAGCCACGAGTAAGGTCCGAAGTTAAACGTCCTATAAAACTATCAAAAAATGCTCTAAAAAAATAACTAAAAATGCCATAAACAATGCATTTTTAACGAATCATCCCATTAAAAAAAAAACCAACTTTTGTTTTATAGACACACAACTACCACGCGAACGATATAATAATAACTGACTAACTTTCAGCATTTTTAACCCTTCCTTATAACTTACACTTGTTAGTTAAATTAACAACAATACAAAAACCATATACCAAACTTAGGTATGTACAATCAATAAACCGTGTACTCACTATAAGTTTGTTAAAATAAATGCGTTCACGATGAATCTCTTACTAACCAATTAGGTAGGTACCTAGATGTCATTCATTGTTTGGTAAAACATCACATCTGATTATCGCTGAAGTTAGTTAATGACGTTTTCCAACATACATAATAATATAGAATAATTGACATATTTTTGTTCAAATGAAAAATACCCAATAACTATTAAAGCTAAGACCTATAAGAACAATATTTATATCGGCCTTATATCGGCGGCACTCGTAGTCAATATTGTATGCTTCACTGTGAGTTGAGTTCTGTAGGCTGGACAATTATGCCATTGAATTAAATTATTAAAAACAATTATATGTTTAAACATGATTATTACAATTTACTTACTTATTTATTAAAAAGTATTTTTTGAGATATGATTACTTAAACATGGCTTAAGGGGAGAAACGGGTGGGCTAAATGATCTCACCCCTGGTGTAACGTCCACATATCGATAAGCAGAAATTAATTATTCAAGCACCTAACTATACGTAACTAAAATATAACTTATACTGATTTATTGTTTTTTTCAGGGCCCCGGGCGGCGGTATGTTCGGTGACGTAAACATATCGGCGATTCTCGATTCGTTCAGCTTGAGCTATGACAAAAGAGTAAGACCAAACTACGGAGGTGAGTGTTACCATGGTTTTGAAATGATATTATTATTACACTAACCGTATAAAATATGTATTATAATATAATATCTCATGAATAATTATGTTTCATTGATACTAACAATATTATTGATAATATATTATGATAGTATGTTAATGTTAATAACTGTGTAATAATATTAAATAGTTTTGGTAAAATCTTGAATATATAAATCAGAACAATATTATGTTATATATTACCAGCTATATACCGACGTATTTATAATGAAGCGCATAATTTACACTCGACTTACGATACGAGAGAGTTGGTTTTCTTCACGGGAAGCAAAAATCAATATCACGAATTTGGATCAATATTAACAAAGCTGCCAGAGCACATCTTACAACACGTCATATTATGATCATACAAATGTGCATATTCTTAGTATAATCGACCACTCGATCGGTCGTCGTTTTATGTAAAACGCGATTACTCAAAATGCATAATATAGTATAAAATATAGTGACTATAAAAATAGATGATAATAATATAATATACACACCTACGAATTAGCATTCTATCAATTATTTATCGTAATATATTACATTTTTTTATGTCTTTTGGATGCGATCGCCAAAATCCAATGGCTTAAGACTGATATAGGTACCTATATATACCTAGGTACTGATACTTAACAAAATAAATAATTATACTATAATGATACGTATTATATTATTTAATATTGTACTGCAGTTGCAGTGCAGCTCCTGCAGTTTACAGTTTTAAGTGATTATTGTTTGTCACGAAAATCAGAAGCTTTGGACGGCTGCGATCGTAGTAAATTTGTTACGAAGGTGGGCAAATTAATGAAAATAATTAACTCAAGATATGTTGAGCTAAGCGATTACAAGACTGTTAAGTTAAAAGTTAGCTGTTAGGGTACTTATTAAATAATACATTTAATTCTCAAAGCTTAAAGTTATTGAGGACAACAATTTTAACTTAACTTAGTTTAAAAAAATGTAATTTAAGTACTTTTTTAAAATTAGTACCTACGTAGAACAAAAAAAGAGTATTTTGCCTTAACAATATTATTTCATTAAAAAAAATAACACTAATATTTTAGTATTATATTATTTTTTATTTAAAACCTTGTACACAGTAATATATTATTAATGGAAGTATAAAACCATTAAAATTGAAAATTTCAAAAACGATTTTGATTTTATCTCGATGGATTACTATAATTTTATAAGATAAGCGTTGCGCATTGCAAAAGTTTTGGAATCAATAGCCAGTTTATTTATATTGAGCTGTAACTCAGTAAGTTATGAGCCAAAATTTTTTTTTTTTAAATTTCTAATTTTTAAGATGTCCAAATCTAGCAGTATAATATAAGGTGATAAAAACGTTTTTTGATTTTTTGAAAAATCTTCAGCACAGGAGGTGTGCATGAGATTTTAGTAGGTACATAGAAGTGAAAGGGTTAAATCAACTGAAATAATTTATTTAAATAGTCAATTATTAAACTAGTTAAGTTAATGCCCACCTTTGTATGTAATTGGCGATGAGTTATACAGTCAAATGTTATAAATACCGTTAAATATCGATACGGTCCTGAGTTTTAAATAAACGAATCGTTCATTTTATTTTGGAGCAATTAAGTGCACTGAGTTACCGCCACTCATCGAACTCGTTGAAATTATGAAATTTCATATAAATTTTCCAAATGAGATTAGAATTAAAATCTCAAACAAATTCACCACATAGACGCGATCACTCTCGAATGTAAATATTGGGATCACGGAATACGATCTCGAATGAAAGTCGTATTCGCCGTAATATTATTTATAAATTATAAAAAAAAACATGCCATTATTATTATTTGTAAATAACCCGTGAGTGATCAAACAAAATATTATTGATGATAAGAAAGCTGCATAACTCTGTAGGTACTACAAAAAAAATTAATTTACATTTTACATTCGATTTAATTTGATTTTATAAATCTGCTAACTCGTGTTAAAAACTGATTTGAAATCATTTACCTAATAAGTAATCAAAAAAGTTTCTAAATCGAAGAAGCTGCAAATCAAAACATCGGCTGGTATTTTTCATTCAAAAATAATAATTTTCAGGTTTTTGGTGACAACCGTTTGCGTGCATTCTGGATATTTTACTTGTAATTTGATAGACCGTTTTCGCATGCATAAAAAGAGTCATTGCACGTTGTTGTATATTTTAATAATTTCAAATAAAAAATGATAAAGCGCAAATCTTGGGTATCGTAAAAAGTAACAAATCAAAGGTACCTAAATCAAAAATATATATTGGTCAAAATTAGTTTTAAACACTAACAATCATTTTTAATATTACTTATTATTAATAACGATATAAAACAATTTTAGTTTCATTCCAAACGTAATTTTTTTTTTTAGTATTTCAATTATGACATTATTATATAAAATGATAAAAAATAATAAAACCAATCAATTATATTATGCAGAACTTTAAACACTTGAACAATTATTGTACTTGGGCCTTCACAAGCGTTTAAACAAATTACTTTAACATAATATCAATAGAAAATCCTTCAACATTAAACACCACAAACTTAGATACATCCCCAAATTAAATCTTCCTCTAGACATAAAACTCTTAATCTATAAACAAACTATCCACCCATTGATGACCTACGGAATTCAGCTATGGAAAACGGCCAAAACATCCGATATCAAAATATGTCGATCATTCCGCAGTCAATTTTCTTTTCTCTACTTACGAATTCCCCCTGGTACGTCAGTTATCTATACCATCACTCTGACTTAAAAATCCCAACCATTCATTCACTGGTCTCCCACTATTAGAAACTATTTCACAAGAATACCTTCAACCATTCAAATACCCTAATTTCAAACCCTACCAACCTTACACTTCTTGATAACCCAGAACGCCGTCTTAAAATAAATTGGCCCAGGGACTTCCTTAACATTGAAAAAAATACAAAAACACAAAATACATTTTTGGAAAAACAGCCTAGAATTATGAAAAAGGGTCATTGAACCCCACTCCTCCACTCTTTAACAAGCCATCCTGTTACTTGTACCTCTGCCCATATTACACATTCTATACAAGTTTATGACAGATTGTATGTATTATATTCTTGTTTGAAAAAAAACATAATATTATTGTAAGTTCTAAACTCCATAACCGAAACATTATAATTTATATTATTAATAAATAATTAGTTAAATATCTGTATAATAATAATTATAAATTTCTAAAAGTTATATGAAAAAATGTTGTATATTTTATATTGTAGAAATAAAAATTTCAAGATGTAAAAGGGGGCAACCCTTGGGTTGAAGAGGAGAAGCAGGGGGCAGAGCCTTTAGAAAAATAAAAAATAAAAAATTATTAATATGCATCCACCTACATGTCATGACCTTTTTCAAAATGTTTGCACAAACCGTGTCTGTAAAATTCTATTAAACATTTACCAAAACGTATTCAAACGGTAACCACCTTAATGTTCTCAGGTCTGTAGATCCCAAACCGGTTGGGTTCTTCGATTCGGTTACAGCCCGTGGCCCAAACAATAATATTATTGTACATCGACATTAGATCGGTGGCAGCGGCCATGACCCATTTTCGGTTTGCACAATAATGATCATTACACTGTCGCGGTGGAAAGACGTCTTGTACAAACAGTTCCTACCGCATTTGTAGTGTAAACAATAATAATGTAGACGTTTCCGAGGTACAACATGTTATTATTCCATATTATATACACGCAAACCCAACCGCGGAGAGAGTTATGTGTCGTCGGCGGCGGTGGTCGAGTCAAGCGTGCACCCCGCGCGAGGGCGTATATAACCTCGCGGTGGTCCCACATCATCTTTGTGCCGCCGAAATCGATTTGACCTGTAGCGCCCGCCGACATCCCTTTCGGCCGCCACCGCCGCCGCCGCCGACGAGTATATATATATTATTGTGTACGTGTACAACTTTAGGTTTTAGCCACCCGCCGTCGCTCGTTTTTTCACTCCTACTTTTTTCCGCCCTTTTTTTTACCGCTCGCAAAGTGCTGCAGCTTAGAGGATCATAACGCTTCCAAAATATTGTATAATATATTTATAAAACTACTTGCGATTTTTTCGCCAAACATAGCAATTTACAATGATAAAAAGAAACTGATATAATGTATAAAGCCGATTAGAACGCACCAGACTACGCGATCTTAATAATAATAATAATAATAAATAATATTGATAAATATTAATCATTAAACCTACATAACCCCTGTCGAATGCGTGATTTACAGGCACCCATATTATACTAATATGGTAAATGTGATTTTGTGATCTACCCTGCATTTTTTGTGACCTTCAAACTAGAATATTATTATTTATTTTTTCCTCTAAACCTTGTACAAAAAAAAAAAAATGTTCTAATAAACATAATGATAAGTAAATCATGATCACCACTTTTTTGTTTTTATTCTAAATCTAATTTTTGGAATTATTAAGTTCACTTAAAGACAAAACTTCTGAATACTTGAGATATTTATACTATTTAAGGAGCGAGATGACACAAACATCTGTTTTTCAAAAAAAATCCCCTATTTTTACTTAAAATCATTTAGAAGATAATTATCTTGAAAATGTTTATGTATCTATATCAAAATATTATTGGAACGAATAGTTTCCGACTTATTCAACTTTATGTTCTAAGAATGAATAATTGAATAAACGTAATATTATTGGGAACTGTCTTATCGTGTTCTTATAAGATATAGTTATTAATCAGACAATTACTAAATATTGTTAAACACGAATAGATTAGTATATAATTATTACACCTTCGAATCGTTCATCTAATTTCTATCATGAAAATAGAAAAATAAATATTACATAATATTACAAAAATATTTTTTATATTATATTATTCTTAGGTCATTATGTATATTAAATAGGAAAGTAGGTAGGTAAGGTACTCATTTACATTTTGTTTAAATATATCCATTAACATTTTCAGAAAAAAATATCTTCCAAATAACTTTAGGTGTGTAATATAGGATACTTATAATTTGGAAAACAGAAATCTGTATCCTTAAATCTTATGGAAGATCTCAAATATTCGAAAGTGGAGTATTTAAAAATTCTAAAAAATCATATTTTGAATAACTGCAATATAAAAGAAATAAAGGGATGAAGATGCTGCTTGGTGAATCGCCCAATATAATATTGTAGAATATTATGAGATCTTTAGAAACACGACAACTGAGCACGATTCTAATCATACATCTACAAGTCTAACTGCTGTGGTTTTCCGGAAATCAGGGAGGCGTGCTATTCGTTTTTTTTTTAACGTTATAATCTCGTATCAGAGTTATCGACCGAATTCTACGTGGATGTGACATTTTGCGTCCACAAACGATTTTAATTGCCGTAAATTACTCGCAACGCTGCACTGATGATCAAGGGCGTTTCTGGAATGGACATTGGTGAGAGGGGCGATCGAAAAAAAACCATATACTGTATTATTACTATGCGGTTTAATGCCCGGATAAAAGTCAATTTATGATATACCTACCAACATTTTTAAACACAAATAATGAAAACTTGTTCAATTATTTTCCTCGGGATTGGTAAAACGCAGTATTGATCTGGTCACTCGGCTTCAGAAAATTAATAATTAATGAACATTGTTATTGTACAAGCACAACTGCAGTAATTTTGCACAAAATATATAATCGAAATATAAAAGCCTCATTCTTAAATCGTTTAAAACCGCACTAATAAAAAATAGCGAATTCAACTTCTGGACACTAAATCATAAAGTAACATCCGAAATCATATATTTTTATCAAATTTAAGTTTAAGAAATCCAATGTTATATAAGTATCTATTGTTTTCAAACTTTGAGTTAATTGATAGCAGATTTTAAGAGTTTAAAGCTACAATAACTAATATTATAACATATTGACACACAGTATTATAATATTATTATTATGTTGATTTGTGTTCAATATTATCGATATCGTGTGGTAGAGACTGCTTCCCTAGGTCTAGAAATTCCCAGTTTTTGGTTTGTGGAGCAAAAACTAATGTAGTAAAAATTTGATAAATGGGTACACAAATCGCATACCAACTATAATAATATTATACATTTGTTTGGGTGTTGCGAAGGTTTTAAATTTGTTAATGTGGGTGCTGAGACAATATTATACAACTGGTTTTTGGTAGATTCCTTGATTAATATCAGTATCGATGATCAACATATTTTAATATGAAAGTCATAATTATTATATAAATCAAACCCGACAACTACTACGTATTACAATTGTGATGCTTGAGTGCCTGTAATACGCAGAACTATTATAATATTTTTATCGAGTGTTTTTAATATTCATTATTATAAGACATATTGCATTATTATTATTATTATTATTATTATTATTATTATTATTATTATTATTATTACTGTTGTTATTAAAATATGATACGAAAATAATCGAAATAAGCTGCACAATAAAAGGTTTTGATATTCGCTGCTGCAGTTAGACTTGGTATACCTGTACGTCATTTTGTACTTATTGTATACTACAAAAATATTAAATAAAAACCGAAGATGGCTTCGATTATAATATATTATTATTATTTACATCACAGCAGATCGATGTTATTAAAAACGGGTCCATAACGCCATGCTTAAGCTATACTATATTATTATTATGTATTATTATAGTTCGAGCTGCGTCATTTTCGCTTTCTGTGGATACGATATAGGATATTTTATCACTATTCATATTTTAATAGTACGACGTAGTACCTATATGATATGTCTCAGATGACATTGTGGTTTTTAGTCTAAAAAACGTTGACATCTTGTGACACATTAAGTGTACAGACTCAGCTCCAGTTTTTCTGTAAACCAGAAAATTGTCTATACGAAGAAAGTGTTCATATAAAATATTATAAAAACGGATTTTTTTTTTCATACCCGTTTTTTTTACACGCGTAACATAAGTAGAATATTAAACCAGCTAGAATCATGTACACGGTTGATTTATTTTTTATAAGATATTCAACTACGTACAGAGGTATGTTATATTATTATATATGTACCTAGGTATTAAAATATTTTATGTGTGTCTCGTAAATTTCGATAAAGTAAACAGCACTTTTACAAGGAAAAAAAGTCCCAAAGAAATAGAAATCATTTAAATTTCATTCTTAAAAATACGGGAAATAAAATAATATTGAAAAATATATTCGATCCATGCGTTTATGAGAACAGATATAAAACTATTACGAATATAATTTAATATAAAACCATTTAAAGTGAATTATTGAAACCTCAAATAATCTATAAAAAAAATCAATTGAAAATTACAATGAATCTATTGAAAATAAAAATTAATTGCACTTCATGTTAAACATAACAATATAATATGTCAACAATTAAGTAACTAAAGAAAAAAAATCAACATTTTAATTAATTAACAGCATTCATTTTTAATTTGTAATTTAACGAACATATTTAAATTAACATAATACACATTAATAAATTCTTAATTTACCTTATCCAATCGTAACAACTTATTTAGTAGGTACCTATTTATGTATTGTGTACTACTTTACGAACACAAGTTGTTTTAAAGAGACAAAGATCTACTAAATCCTTAAGCAAATAATACACAAAAAAGTTGAAAAATTAAATCTAGAGAAATATAAAAAGATAAATAAGTTAGAAAAGGATATACCTGCTATAAATGAGTATGATACACTATTAAAATTTAAATTCTCCTATAAAAAAGTTAAACCTTACAAAAAGATTAAAATAAATTTCACAAAATTACAGCCATCAATATTGGACTAATATTCGTCTCGATGTTATGTAGGTACATGCTCGAAGTATATTTATTAGGAGATTATGATAATAAATTAAGGTTATGTATTCAGAGACCAGAGTTAAATCTAGAATAACTCTCCACAACTATTCTTGGGGTGGAAAATGTTCGTTGCATACTCGATAATAATATTATTTTTGGGTTTAGTGTTAACGACGGTTTCGTTTTCGCAAAATTAATTAATGGCGCGAGATTATCGAGCGAAGAAAAATCGTTTGCGTTTAAAAAACGATCATCAAGAATTTGATATTCCACACAATATCAAAGTTCAAAATGTTATCACAAAACGGCTTTGCGTATATTATTATTGGATATTGCGAATAAATGTACAGTTACAAATACATAATCAGTTTCATGCCTATATTTCTCTTTAGAAAAAAATGAAAAATAAACTATCAAAAAAATATATCTACATAAACTTGTTTTAATGTACCGAATTTCAGGTACGCCAATTGAAGTCGGTGTCACCATGTACGTGTTGAGCATCAGCTCTTTGTCAGAAGTCAAAATGGTACACACAAAATATTAACACAACACAAAACAATCATGATTTTTATTGTTTTTATTTTTTTATTTTTTATTTTTGCCTATATAACAATATATAGCGTATTACACCAAACATTTTTTTACGCGTCATTCTGTATTATTGAAAATAAGTAGTGTCTATACATATATTTCTTAAATAAGAGTTGCGTGGTGTTTTGTACTATAAATTACTTAATAATATAATAATAATATTATTATATGTTATTTTATTTCAAGAAAAAAAAGTCTTTTTTTGCGATTGCAATCTTCTTTCCGCTTTGTATTACCTACGTATTATTTTCCGCTAGAAAGAACGCTATAGAAGCACGCTGTAGAATCGTCGAGCATTTGATTTAGGCGTATATTAAGACGTAAAACCAATTCATATTGATTTAGTGCAAAATCAAACACCGGTTCAAACATAATATCATACACACCTCAACACATGTACATACATTTTAAACAAAACATATGGACGATACAAATCAAAAGTACATAAAATATATACGTTACTATATCGGCTGTGGAACCCATTGTAAAATTTGCTTTTTTAAATATATTTTAATCATTATTTTTATCACAACTATTGTGCTAATAGATAAGTAACATTTTCTCATAGATAACACAAGTTGTTAAGCTTCAGATGACATATTATAGGTATATTATAGTTCTGACATGTCATGAGATCATGAGTTGAATATTTTAATTTTTAAAGGAGGAAAATTATATGATGAATCGTTTTGAAATAATACAGCCGTACCTAAATAATATTATGTAGATACTGGTGACATTAGTTGTAGGTAAAGTTGTGCATTATCTAGATAAAAATATTTTTATTTTTATTTTTATCTTGTCTAGGTAAAAAAAAATTTAAAGTATCTTTTTACCAATATACGTATTTAAATAAAATGTTTATCTGAGCTTAATTAGCTATATAATTTGCTATGACAAAATATCAATTTTAATTTTACACAACATTTTTTTTTTGTGGACGGTGGAGGTGTTAATTTTCTAAGTTATTCACGATTCGCATATTTTTTAGATTTTATAGTCTTGTTCTTTGTTCTATTCTTTCGGTGTAATTTTAAAGTTTTAGTTATACCGATCTATTTTTATCTTTAATAAACTTATTTTCATTCATTTTGAATTAAATTTATTATTGTTTGATCAATCGTGGTTTATCGATATTTAATTATTAATAAATTATTGATTAAATATTTTAAACATTTTAAACTATAAAATTGCATAGGTATTATATGGATAATTTTTTTGGAAGTTGTACACCACATATTAATTTATAAGTTGCATTTCTCTAAGAAAAATCATCAATACATCGATATGACTCGAAGGCTGCCGACAACCTCGTTTATAACAAAAATATTACTATTCATTTATTTATTGTAGGTTATAATATATAATATTACTGTTCATTATACATTTTTACATGTATGTATATTGCCCACCTACTTGTATAACTGACTCGTTTAACAAATTATTTTTTTTTTTCATTTCACTACTAACTTCAAATAAAATATTTCGGCATGAAGTAATTATTATTTTTGTTTTTTAAAGATATAAATAATCATAAAAATACATTTTCCTTCATAATACATACAAATACACACGCGTGCACGCATATAATATTACACACACATATTATATTATTATTATATCTATCACGAATAAACACATTTAATATGATAAAGAAAAAGAAAAGCTACACGTAAAACGGTGTCACGTGATCGCGTGCAAATACATTTTCCTGGCGGGGTGGCCGAGTGGATATTTCAAGCGCACAAATAAAAACGCTAAGGTATTTAATTCTGCCTTCACCCTACACCTATGTATATATATATATATATTTATATAATATATTATATACACAAGTACATAATAATATATAATATGTATATACCTCATATATATATACACACTGGTGTCTGGCACACGCTATATACCTCGACGCCCCCGAAAACATTACAGGTGTCAGGTCAACGACTATGAACGCGAAAAAAAACTTTCGCAACAATCACTCCATATTATTTACATGCAATTTGTGCGTTTATCATAAAAGCGATCGCAAACTTTGAATTTTTTTTTTATCGTTATTATACTGTTCTGGTGTGATATACAGAATTATTATTATCACTTTCGACTGCGATCATTCAAGTTCACATATTATTATTACTACTATATACATTATATCATATATATTATACCTACCCGCTTATGCATTATATACCCACCACTATTATTATTATTATTATTATTATTATTATTATTACGACATACTATACCTATATAGGCAGTAATATCATGTACAGTATATAATATTATCGCAATAAAAAAACATACACACACGCCACGGTACGATAAAAACTTGATTTTTTTTTATGCAGTAGGTAATTTACCTTCCGAGAACAATATTTATTGTTATTATTTCCCGTACGTGCGGGTACATATTATACATATTTTATAATAGCGATCGCGATCGTCTCTATTTGACGGTCTCCGTTTTCGAATTCGTAATAATATAGGTGTACTTACTATATGGGGAATGTTTTTATACTGCGTGTATGATGTTTTTGATCATTTTTTATGTATTGATACGGAGTAAAGGTATGCAAAGAAGAAACAAATATATTATAACGTTATGAACAATCAAACTGATATTTTACTAGTGGTTATCAAATGTTTTTTTACATTTATTATTTCTTTAGATATATTTTTTTTAGAAATCCACATCCAATATAGGAACTTTATACATATAGTAATAATATACTATAACCGTTCAAAGTATACATGATCGTAAATTTGTAAATTATTATCACAAATCACGCATCAACCACGTTGAACCACAATAGTATAACTTTATGTGTGTTAAATAATATTATAATCTGAAATCTGCACCATCAATGAATCATCTTTGACATGACAGTATAGGTTTATTTTTTTAATTTTTTTTAATACAATAATTGTAATTCAATTATTGAATTTTAAATCTATTAAATAACTTACTAGTTGCCATTGTAAATTTAAAATAAAGTTAAGTAAACTCTTCCGAAATACCTGGAATAAATCGAATAATATAATAATATCTAATATAATTGTTTAGGAAAACGACAGTACCTCTCGTGTTAATAAATGACTCACATTGCAATCAGTAATAATAGAATTAATACCTTTAATGATTCCGAAATATTTTCATCTACAGTCGAGTAACATACAAATATTTAGCAAAGAAATGTATTATTCAAATGGTAGAAACGCTTTGTTGTTAGCGTAGTAGGGTTGTTGAGCACGCAATATATTGCATAGTTGTTTCGCGAAACGTTATAATCATTGTTTTATTTTATTTTTTTATTGTTACTTATCTTTTCACTTGTCCTCTCTGGAACAAAACAAGATAAGTATATGATGATAGCATACATACACAATAACTGAAATAGTGAAGGTTGCATCAAACAATAAAACGCATATCACATATTATAATAAACATAGGTGATCGTAGCAATAGTTGGCTTTTGTATATTATATATTGTAATAGTACATAGTGAGTTTAGGCGTATGCATAATATTATACAGAGTAATTCAACATGCACGCTTTGTCTTGTTAAATAATTCAGTTGTTTAAGACCTATACATTTTTAGAATTTTTAAATCGACTTAAAGGTCACATTTTCAAATTATTGAGATTTCTATAGTACTTAAAAAAATGTCCTGTAGACACAACTTTCTGTTTACCAAAAGATATCCCTTTTTTTACTGTAAATTATTCAGGAGATAATTTTTCTGATCATATTAACGTATCGAAATCAAAATTTGAACGAGTCGTTTTTAAGTTATATTTAACTTTGAGTAGGTATCAAGAGTATTTAATAGTTATAAATTCATGATGATTGGTTTGTAGGATATAATTACATGATGATTTCAAAATTTTAGTAATTCATATTAACAATGAACAATTGTAGTTAATGTAAACGGCTTAAGCATAATAAATACTACATACTATATTACATTTATTTATTATTTTTGTAAAACCATTTTTAACCACTAATAGTAAGTAGTAACAACTATCAACGTAGTATTCACATTATATTTACTGAGAAGTTACTAGTTTGGATTTTTACATGAGTTACATGACTACATACAAATTTCAAAAAACTATCCACTAAATAATTTACAGCTTTACAGCTTAAAAGGGGTGAGTAACTCTCATCTGAAAAGCAGGAGTTTTTATCATCGCTGAACATTCTTTAAGTAGTATAAATCATTTTAATAATTTAAAAATATGGTCTGTAAGTAAATTATTGAACAAAAATCAGAAATGCAATGAATTAATTATAAAACAAAACAACGTAGGTATAGCGTGCTTGATGAATCACTCTGTGTACCTATCACATATATGTTATCATGTTATAGACTGACAAGTTTTACGCTTTTGTGTATAAGAATACATTATAGGTCATCTGAATGCCGATTGTGTGATCATCATTTAATGTATAAAATATATAATATGTACTATGTAGTCATGTAGATAATAATATATTTTATAATATATATACTAGGTAGATATAGTATTATAGCTGTCTTAGAACTATTCAACTAAAATACATTAATACGTTGAAAAACAGATAATATTCACGACTTTATAAGGACATTACAGTGACCAATGGAACAGGAATCATTGTTTAAGTACATACTGCGGTTGTACACTTTTTAATAAACTAGTGCGTACTCCATAGGAACACGCAAGCCCTGGTTAAACCCAGACTGTCCTTTTTTTTTAGCATTATATCCCCTTGTCCTGACTAACTTCATACAGGATACTTGTTGTCCTATTTTTAGTAGTTATTCCTGCTTTCATCCCATTATCTCAACCATTATTATATACCTATTGGCTATTATAGATATGTGCTTAAAAGAAAATCCTGTAAGCTAAAATAAAATTCTAAGCAATTGATTATTTTTTTCTGTTTTGCAATAAGATATTGAAACCAAAGTTAATATTTATAAATGTAACATTTTTTGTGTCACGAGCTTCGAGTGACAACAAACAGTTGTCAGCGATAAGCATAATGAGGCATGACCTATAATGCCTTTCTATATTAGGTTATTGTTCAGTGTAATTATGTTATGTTACAGTGTAATGTAAAAGGAAAACATTATTTCCAAAATAGCATTAAAAATATAAAATCACTACATACATTTTGGAAGCTTTCTTTATAGTTGGTCAAAAATCGTTTTCCATTTTTTTTTATTTAATGTAAAAATTGTAATATAACGGTGTTGTTTCACTTGTCTTTGCTACATACAAGATTATTGTATCTATTCAAATTATTAAACACATTCGTGCAAACCCCACTCATCGATTCATAGAATTTGACATTGACAGTATTAAACAACAAGAACAAGACAGATCACTGAGCTGTCGGATTCTTAGAATCGTCGTAGCCCATAGGGATTCGCTACGGACCACATTAACGAGTTAAGTAACTGTAACACAGAAGCCGAAGGATAATATTGTACAACGACAACCCACCTACTACAGGTCGGTCTTCTTTGATATCCGTTTCCTTAATCCTTGTCTATCATGTACCTAACTAGCAGAGACTTCGTAGAAATACACGAATCTTGATACGTTATATAATTAGAATTAGTTAAACATCCCAGCTTGCAGGACTTAGATTGGTTGTTGGGCCACGCTCAAATATTGCTGAAATTCAAGTATTTTTTTCAGTAGGCCCATTTTTGGGTTTAAATTACACAGGTGGTTACTCCGCATGGTAACATCGCCTCTTGTTCAATAAGTAAAGAAACACAAGTTGTAACTTAGCTACATATTATATTCTCGGGCAGAGTTGATTTTCTCTGACCACAAATGCTCATAAGTTTAAATAAATACATTATTATCTTTACACAAAAACAACACTGGCCTTTCTACAACAACCTTCCCTGAGGCTATCTAAACGTGAGACTGCAGAGTATCTTGGGAATACATTTATAAGTGAAAGATCAATACAACGTTCATTACAATAATAATTACGTTTTTATTTTTATTGCCGGTGAATTAAATAATATATAGGTACTTATAATGATAATTTCACGATGTTTTCAAAAAGTTACTACACATCGTACAAATATTAATGTAATAATAATATGTCTACGTCCTAACATTGTACTGCGAGCATGGTACAATTGGATAATATCTATTACGTCCCAAAATCAAGTCAAGTAAAGAAATTGTTTTCCTCTTTCTTAAATGCTGTCTGTGTCCTGTTCTAAAGTAGGTAAATGTTAAATTAAACTATTTAAAATATCCTAAAACTTGTGAAACCGAATTCATGGAAGAAATACCATTATATTGGTAGGTAGACCAACCATACAAATCGGATTATTATCTCCAAAGTAATCATACATTCCACACATTTTTACTGTGGAGATAAATGGCATAAAGATTTTGGAAATGATCACCCTGCGCAATATTCTGAAAAGTAAATTTTCCAGGTTGTATGGGAGTGCTCCGAATAATGCATCATCTTATATTATTTCATTTTATAATATTGTGGGTATAATGAGACATCAGTCAAAAGAATTTGAATGCGTATTAACACAAACCAGTTAAGTAAAGGATTAAATAATCAAAAAATATATTTTATTGTCAATGCCATAACCTGACTTAAGGACACAATAGGAACACTGAAAATGTGTATAAGATCGAAATGGAAAGCAATCGGATAACGTCTCATACAATTTATTGTGCTGTGAAGTAAAATAAAACAAAAAAAATCTTTACTACGCATAATGGTACGAACCGTGCGTGTTAAGACACTCAGACCCAAAATATTATTTTCTAAAGGGTGTACATGACGGATTTTGAGTTCAATCGCGTTTTCTATCTCGGCAACGCAACCGAATATACAGATCCGATTTCGATACAATTTTTTTTTGCACCCCCTCGAGAACCGGCGGAATCGAATACCAACGTGACCCGTATATATAATAGTATATTAGTACAACGACACGAGTGGTTTTTTTTATTATTATTACTATTTGTCGTGTACACAAATGCGCACAGAGATCCGAAATACGCGTTCGATCGACGACCCTCGCGGGAAACACGCGCGTGACGTCTACAATGCACGACGATGTAAAAATAAAAACAACCGACAATTTTTTTTTACAGACGAGACGAGTTGAATAATTGATCACCCTAATATTAAAAGCTATACGCCACAACCAGGGCTAATGAAATGTATCGATTTTAATTTCAATTTCGCTCATCGATATTATAGTCACTCTGATTTAAATTTAAAATAAAATACTTCGGTTTTATAATTTTACGAATTTTACACCTCTGCGCAATTCTGAATTAATAATTTCCAGATTTTTAGTTCAATTTTTAACATAGTGCTTAATTTTTTTTCAATTTAAAATATCACTTGATTGCTTTTTTAAGGTTTTAATTTTTATTTCTACCTTCAAGCAATACGCGAAGGATCGTCTTGTGTGCGTCCCATAGTGTAGTAACGACCAATTATGAAACGAACCTTAGAAAAATAAATATAACTAATTGGTTAGTACTCATTACTTATACGAATAAACAATATTATAGACTTATTAGTTATTCTTGAATTTAATTTTGTTTTATTATTATTAATATGTGTGTATATGAATACATAATAATATATGTTTTCGATTTAAATTCTGTAAATTCCAATATTAAATTGCTTTAAATGTTGATTTATTAGGGACACACAGACCTGCAGATGATGTCAACAACTTTTAGGAGTGTAAAATTGTAAATATCATAATTGCACTCAAACTCTATAATAGGTTGGTTATAATAATAAACACTAAACAGTATACACGAATATAATATGTTGAAATAGTTGTTATAATATACGCAAACTCGACATATTCAACGACGTACATCGCTTGTGATCACAGCAATTATTATATCAATGTTGTTTTTCCTCACGTAATCACTCCATTAATCTATCCACGATTGTATAGTATTCATTTATCAACATTTCTGTTTTGTAAAAATGGTTGTATAATAAATACTAAATTTAATATTGGGTAGATAGGTACGTATCTATTTTACATTTTTGTGAAACTATTTTAACAACAATAATTCATACAGTTAAAAGTAGTCGTATCAAGTATATATACACAATTACTGTGATTACGATTTACAGTTAGGACTCAATACATTTTATGATAATACTAAATTTTCATATATATATGTATATTGGTACTATACCATAGTATAAAACTGTTATATATTTTGCAGTATCCATCGATATAGATAATAATTTTGTTTTCATTAAGCGATTTATAAGAATAATATTATCTAAGTAATTATTATTAATCATCTTTTTTAATTATTGTTTATTTAGTCACTGTAGTGACTCCATCGACTGCTCACAGTAGCAACTAATATTAATAAATGATGATACTGCATTTCTTAATAACTATTGTACACTTTAAGAGATATATTTTAATGTGTGAGTGTAATGCTAAAGTGAAAAGCAGTTTCTTCTTTATCACAAGAAAAATGTCCTAAATAATTTATTTACTCCAAAATTAATAACTGTTTGAATTTCGGGCATAATTTTTCATCTGTTTCTGAAAAAAGGTACACTTAAAATATTTAATTCATTTAGAAAAAATTAAAAACACACAAGTTCGTTTTCCTAAAAATTTGATTTTGTAGTTACTACTTTTACCGGTAGCAGGGAAGTAACATACATATTACATTTTATGAATTCGTGCGATTTTTATTTGCCCCTTTAGATTACTATAATATATAACATCCACCTCCGGCGAACGCGTACATATATATAGTAGTTGTCGGTCCCCCGAGGACATGCCAAACCGACCGTGACCGGACTCGGTGCGGAATGATAAAAAAAATGGCTTTGCGCCTCGACGCATGTTATAATATTGTTATATAGTGAACGCCCCCCTCCCCCCTCATCCATACAGCCTTTGAACCTGATGAATTCTTTTTTGTATATTTAAATGCATTTATTTAAAAAATAATAACTTATGGCAGTTATAACGAGTATATAGGTGTATAAATCGGTTTAGTTGTTTTTCACTGATTAAGTAAATTTTTGAATTGGTTAATTGTCCATTATCAAATTTATAACAATCTCATGTCGTTATGATTTAATTTGTTTCACCAAGTGCTGTTTTGGGGAACTTGAAATTTGTCTTCTTAATCTTCTTTGGAAAACGATATTGCCTGTTAATAGCTGTGTTACATTATTGTCATAGGTGGCAGTGGCAAATAGCGAAAATTATTATTTTCATCTGCGGAGTTGACTAATGGTTTAATCTAGGGAATAGGATTTTGATTATTCAAATATTTTGAATTATCAAGTTTTTAAAAATATTTTTTTGCCTAATTAATAAATCTTTAAAGCAACATTTTTCTGAAAAATGTATAGATATGGAATTTTGGAAGAGTAGTTTATGGGTTATAAGTTCTAGTATACAAGGTTATACTACGTGACAATCGTAGAATTTTTCAATTTGATAATTTAAAAGCATATTTTGCTACATCATATTGGTACTCATTCAATAACAAATTCACATTTTTATGCTATGTACACATTTTAAATACTGATATTTAAATTGTATTTTTTCACTCAATACTATATTTAAAATTTTTTTTTAATTTTTGGTTTTTTTAACACATAATAAATTATGTTTTGCACATTTTTAAATTTTTTAGTGCATAAATTTGGGCATATTTAACAATTCATTTTGCACAAAAATCCGTGCCCCAGTTATAACTTTATAAGTATTGAAAATTTAAATTAGTGTAGTGGTACTGAGTATCCCTATCTGGTACCCCGAAAAACGTTGGTCCACATTTCTACTCATCAAACGTTCAATAAGAATAACCAATATACTACTCAAAACAAAATTTATTTCGAGAAATACTCCGTACCTATAGTTTCCACTTCGGAATATAAAATAAAAATGAATGTTGGATTCAAAAGATTGAACAACATAAACCATTATAACAATGATAAATAAATGTTGTTTTGTGACAACCTTTATGTTTATAGACATTTTGGAACGGAAAATTATATAACTGTTATTTTTATTTGTTTTTAAGGGGGTTTAAAAAACTTTTGAGTGGTCTAAGGTCCCACAACCTTGCTTCTCCACCCGGTGGAGGCCGCACAATTCCCGCTAATGGCCGTCGTATAAATCATTACTACGTCCGTCAAAAGCGGAGGTTTTCTATTTATATTATGTAATATTTATAGATATGTGTGTGTGTGTGTCTGTGTGTGTGTTGATAAATCAAACGACGGCTATTAGCACCGCAGGTAGAATAATTTATTATATAATACTTGGAGGGGAAGAGGGATGACGAACAGCGCGCGTTGGCGCCTCTACGAAAATTGGGTCACGGAAAGGTGCGCACGCGACGCGGCGGTGGATTTGTGCCTTTGTGCCGGCCGTGATTATAATATTATTATGCCTAGCTCGCTGCAATAATTACGTTTTTCAATTAAGCCACGCACGCACTCGATATAGAATAATAATAATTATAATAATAAAATACATATAATATTATTAAACTTTCTATACCTACTTCAATGTAATATATAATATCCCGCATCTGTATTATATACCTAGTATCATTGTTATTATTGTATGTGAAGTTGTTCGTAGAAACGCACAAAGGTTGCACATCACACGTTATTTTACATTCTCGTCATCATTATCTATATGGACGAAGTATTATAATTTATAACATTATTTATCTGGAAATCAGCAAGCCGGTTGCTTAGGATGGCCTGGGGAGAGCCAGGGTAGGCCCGGCCAGTGATAACCCTAAGTTTACTTTTAAAATGGGCCTGCCCACCCGATTTTTAACCCAAGCTTAACTTTTAAAATACAAATTACCTATACATCGATTGTATTTACAATATGAATACATAAGCGGTTCACTAGCATGGTATTATAACGTGATGAGACACTGTAAAAACTATAACCATACATAATAAAAGGATACATAATACATAGTAGTTTAATGGTTTCCAAACTGCGGTACCTACACGTACCATCGGTGGTACGCGAAAGACCATGTGGTAGAAGTATGGATTATTAACTAATATTTTTTAGTAATTTTTACGACGGATCTAAATATTTAATATTATTTTTATGTTTTGTGTAAATTGAGGTACTAAGTTTTAACTAGTGTATAAACATTAGTATAACCTTAGTTATTATTTGTGTTCATTATTGTTGTTAAAAATAAATTGAAACTTTGAATAGTTCTATTTTTAGTCATGGGAGGTACATGACCGATCTATAGCACCATATGAGACGTACGCAGAAAATAAATTTAAGAATTTCGGGTACATACCGACTACATAGATGCATTAGTGTGTGTTTATAATAATATGTCTGTTTGTAGGTACTATAGGTATTATCATAGTCATCACATTCTCGTTATATAATAAACTAAACTTATTACTCTGGATAGGTAGATAATATTAAAAAACTTAAAATCAACTATTTCAAATGTCGATTGATACTTAACTTCAAAATGTACCAAAAAGAATTACCCACTTAAAAATGTATAGTAAAATCGGATGTTAATAATATTTTACTTAAATTTACAATTAGAGATGATCGAGGGGCCAAAGAAAAGAGCAATATTACGTATGACTTTGGAGATAACAAATGCGTTTCTTATATTCAAAACGAATCTACATTTTTATGTTTCAATAAACAGCGGCAGTTTTGAATTCCTCGAAAAACTTTCCGAAGCCAAGCTGCTTATTCATCACGTCGCACGTATTCAATTCACGTGGCCCTTATTGGTTTTCATCACATAGCTACAAAATCATAGTTACGGCGTCATCGGCAGCTCGTTGTACCACTAAATCGTATTATTAAAATTCCTACTGGTCAAGCGATCAACCGTGGGACGGTCAGAATATGAAATAACAGAAAAACACAAATTACCAGGACGTTTAAAAAAAAACAGTGTTTTCCGGACCAAAAAAATGTAATTTATTCACGTGCGATTTGTGTAAAGGGTTAACATTTTCAAAACTGTACTCATCCGTCAGTGTGGGGACAGGCACACCACACCATGGTGTATCTACCGGATTATAATTCCGTAATCCATCTCTCGCAGTGCCACCGTCGTTCGTTCTAGGACACGTCAAACATATTATATTATATTTTCTTTTATTCAGATAGGTCTGAAAGACTGTAACTAATTTGTATGAATAACATAATAAACTTACATAAACTTTATGTATCTAATGCACTAAAAATTGCCTTTAACATTTAAAAAAAATGATTTTATTTTTAAAAATTTATATTCAAATTGTTAAATTTAAAGAGGTATCACATATGTAAACAATACATTATTCGTACCAATAACACGAAAAATTCACAGCGGACAATTTTACCTATACATTATCAAAAACAATTTAAAATGTCATTGATTGCAATAAAATGTGTGATTGTTGATTAAATTGATCACTATAATGTAACTGATGATAGCAAACTAAAGTCTAAAGTATTTTAGAGGAATATATAATACTATATTATTGATAGTTTCAATATATTTTTAAAAGCTAGGACGTATTTTAGAAAATAATTAGTTATATATTATACAAAATAATTATATGATTTAGAAATTGAGAATGCCCTGAAAAATTCAACAAATTGTAGGTATTTAAATATCCTGCAGCATACAACTATGTTTCATTTACAAAATAACGTGACTTTGTATATCTACAGAAATATTAAAATTAATAAAATTTTGTCCCTAAACATTATTACAGTATCGCGCTAATGCTACCCCAATATTGGCTATATAAAATAATACAACTTAGAGTTAATATTCACTTTTCACCCAATCGCGGTCGTATGTGTAGTCATAATTATATACTACACACACACACACACACACACACATACAGCATTTAATATAATATAAAATAGGACATATTATGTAAAAATATTATTATACATGAAGCTCCTAATTGTTTTCCTTCAATAATGAATTCATTCAAAGTCTAGCTTATTGTTACATTAAATCTTCCAGGTCCATTGGTTATAATATCATGAGCCTACGAGTAAATAAAGTTAAACAAAATCAAAAACCACTCATTTGAATTTAAATTTAGATAGACACTAACTACTAGGTGGATACATCAAAGTTGTCAAAAAATCAAAACAGCTGTCATTGTGATTCATAATTTGCTGGACAATCCAAGAGCGGTTCTCATGTAGGTATGAAAATGAAGTCGGTCTCTCCACGAGACACCATAATCGAGTGACATAAAAAATATAAACTCTGAATTGAACACGGAATCGATGAAAATCAAAATTCGCATTAGTTAGGTAAATCGGAAATAATTTAGGAGCGAACACACAATATTGGCGTACCCTGTATACCATACTTAGGTACACGTGGCATATGTTTGTAGGTAGCCAGGTAGGTGTATATTATGTTTTGTGAGCCGGTCTAATGTAATACGCGATGCACCAGTAAACCTTAATGGTTTTGCATTATTGAATGCTTGTACATCGTGTTTGGTATTCATGGGGTTTCCGGAGGCCGCCGCCGGTGTGACTGGTGCCTCCGCCTCCACCGTGAACGCGCGTGCGAATCCGCGAGCATGCAAAATGTATAAAACCTTACGTTCTTTGAATACGTTATCAAGGGACGTTCATAATTTTAATCCAATTCGTCGGCGAGGAAGAGCTGAACGCGCGTATACATCATAGCGTATAATGTACATATAATAATAATATGTAAGATGCGAAGAGGTACATAATATAATATGCAGCTATATACTTATAGGTGGACGTGTGCCGGAGGTAGGTCAGCTTGCAGTGTGCATATATAGGTTGATTAGCCAACCATACACATTTTCCATTTTTACTATACTAATAAATTCATTCAAATTCTGAGGTTTTGGACTATTTTTTAATTTTTAAATGTTTTTACAGACCATATTTTTAAATCAAAATCACCATTTTTACTAAAAATTTGAATGTACTGAATTCAAAATGCAAACGAGTAGCTTCTTGGTTATTAAAATGTTTATTCTAAAGACAATAGTCATTGAAAATGATTTTTCAGAAATATAAAATAGATGTAACGTTGGCTATAATATTTGTTCACATTTTTACAAATAAAAACGTTGATTACTATAATATTTTCAAAACACCATATTGGCCCCCATATATTATCTAAGCCAGGTATAATGAACCTATTGGCTTTTACCTTAGGTACACAAAAGTTTAGTTTGAATTTTTATTTTTATTCGTCAACATTTTCATAAAAATTGTCTGTTTTATTATTTAAAACCTAAACGGAGATACTTATTTGAAAATAGAAGTATGTAATTCCACAGGAGTTCTCACTGTCCTTCATTACCACTCCATAATATCACTTCTTTATAATCGTATATATACCAACACCCTTGTTAATGTTTCAACTTAATAATATTGTTTTAGTTTTGTTCCGATCAGTATTAATAATAACTATTAAAATATTTTAATCCTACAAATGTTATATATACCATATATAATTGTAGAGCTATCACTAATATTAAAATATTGTTTTTATGTGTGTATTTAAAAATTCCAAAATCACAATAACTGTGTCTTTGAAGAAAAAAGAGGGTGAGCATGCTTATGAATCACCCTGTATAATTCAGTTATTATATTATTATACATATATAATATTTATATTATGGAATTCAGCTTCCGCTAGCACTCCTCGGTCCGGTCACACCCCGCACGTCATCCGGTCGTTTCTCTCCACACCCCGTCATAATCATCTTCGGGCAACCAATGCCGTGAGGGTATTTCGGTGTTACGCAGCCCACAGTGGGCGAGCCGTGCACTCTTTTCGCAGACTCCGATCCAGCAGACCGTTATTGTTATTGTTAGGGCACACATTTTAATGTCCTAAAAACCCAGAAAAATGTTTTTAAAAAAAAAGACTGAATGCAGTAACATAGTTAATTTAAAACTTTAAACTAATGCCTTTAAAAATTGTTTTTAACATAGTTAAATGGTGAGTGAATATGAAAGATTAAAAAAGAGTCTTATTTGTACTATTTAAATATTTAAGTAATTTGGTATGATCGATACAAGCTTTCGATATTACAACGACCGCCTGTCGCCTATAATATAAAATACACTCGTACATTAACTATTGAATATCGGCTTGCACGAAACGAACATATTCTTTGTCAAATCGCAGTGCAGCCGTCTCCGCTTTTGTTTTGCATAGGTACTATGACGGGATTGGGGAGACGTCCGAACATAATATATTATTATATATCAAGCTCAACGCACGGCGCACATTATTGGTATTTTTGTTTTAACCGCTCGGTTTTCAATGACAGTTGTGATCTCATCAATAATATTTTATCAAACAATAACAGTATACCGAATTATAACTAGATAACTTCACTCCAATGTTCTATATCTATATCATTATTCCGTTTAAATATTCAACAATACAAATCCCAGACGATGTGGTTTGGTCCTACATTATTATATTGTTTGTCGAAACGTTCGATAACATTTTCAACAATTCTATTCGTAATAAAATGATGTACTGTAATAATACGAATGCCCATTAAATATGTATAATACGCCCGTCTGCATAGCGTGCTCAGGAATTTCAAATGACTTTATGCAGTATGTGTATGGATGTAATTATAACTGTATTTGATCGATCTACCGTCTCCGTCTGACTTTCTCATGCCTTCAACCAATGCTATTCGATTGAACAATTTATTATAAAGCAAATGTAAGTAAACAGTAAGAATTCTATATTGTGGACAAGACCATTATCGAATTATTTCGAAAATTCTAATCAATCATCTTTGCATTCCTTTCAAGGTGCTTCTGAAGTCCGTTACACTATACAGTACATTGCAGAGTAATAAATTTAAAATTGGAATATTTAAAAAATTGATTGTTTATGCTTTAGGTGATACTTACCTACTTTAAAGTCGGGGAACTCAAAAGTCCGTCCATCTAGTAACGCCAATTAGTTTAGTAAAATAATATCACAACATCTTAGTATTTTAATGTTTGGTCGTTTGAAATCTTTTACTTTTCTGTTCATCTGAATTTCATAGTTAAGCTCACCTACTTCCACGTTCTTAATTGTGTGAATAAATATTATGACATGACTGAATTGTGAGACATTCGTGTTACGTACACTGACTGAAACGGTGCAAGACGTACCTATCAATAAAAGGTTTTGCGTGCACGCGTATATAATTATAAAACATTAATCAATGTTTTCACGAGGGTTTCTCACAAGTTACGACAAATAGGAAGCTGTTAGTTACTGTCGGCACCAAGCACTACGGCTATTATATATGTGAATAATAATTGACATCGTGACATCGATTCAGAATTTGTCAATATATCAAATCAAATTCAGTTTTATCGAAGCAATAGGTTGGGTTGAAAGTTTAGCGAATTTAAAATATAGACTAATCCGATGAACACAGAATTCATTGATATGAGAATAAACCAAACTTATGCCATTTGAAATTTATTTTAAAAAACTCTATAATTAGGTGTAGTTACCGACATTGTGGCATACCAACCGCCAAAATCAAATAAATTAAATCAACATTTTATAGACTATGCTTTTATTAAGTTCTTGGTGGACGATTCCTTCATAAAATATACTTTATCGGATAAACTTGAACAGTAAGAGAATTTGTAAAACAATATCGTCAGCCATAATAAGATTCCTAAGTGATATATTTTGTTAATTTTACAGCCGATCCGGTCAAAAATATTCAGATTTCGCGTATAAGTCCAAATCTCCAAAATAAAAATTTTAAGGGATTGATTTTGTACCTAAGACCCGTTGTAGACATACGTCATGTAGAGGTATCTATCGACTCTGCTAAGTAGTCCACTTAGTCTAAACATGTAAATCAAAAATAATAACATTTTAAATACTCTAGTTACTGTTTTTAGAAAACATATTTTCTTGAATTGTTATTTTGCATCATTTTCAACGCGTTTTACATAAACTAAGACAATAAATCAGTATGATATATCTGCAACTGCAATCGTTTCTTTGGTTTGCGGCCGCAGTACATAATGTAAATATATAATATACACGTAGGTAACTTATATAAATGAAATGATCCATTGAACCTAGTAAGATATTCATTATTTCAGAAAACAGTAACGTTTTAGAAAGTATTTCTTTTACATATTGTAAGATATTACAAAACGAAATTGTTGGAATAAAAAATATATTTTAAATATTTTTTAATTGTTTACTCATTTGAATGATCAGCATACATATTTTATTTCATATTTCTAAGCAGAATATTGTTCACTGAACAGTTTTCATCATACTTTCATAATTTTAGACAAGTTGTTTGTGTAATATAAATTTAAATTTTAGACCATCGGAGTAATGGGCCAACATTTTTCAGTTCACTCTTGTCACTCCACTAAACTTTTGTAAATTACTCATAAATTACTCATCCAAAATTCGATATTTATACAAATCGGAGTAAGTACTCGAAAAAATATTCTGTTTTGGAATAAGGAATACAAATTAATGATATCTCTAAAAAACTAAAAAACAACTTAAAATTATTTAAGAAATTTTTTTTTCAAAATCATTTTAGTTTTTTTTTAAACAATGAGCATCTTACGTCAAACGAAACACTCGCCATATTATGTACACATTTATATTAAAGTATTGTGGCCCAGAAAAACGTCGTAGAACGAGTAATTTATACGCCACACATACGATTTACAACACAGCCATATAATATACACGGTACACGTTACGAGTTATAAATCGAAGCGAACCAGCTCAGCTCGCTAGGAGTATATCATATAACATGTACTTATTTGTGTTTGTATGCTATGCTATATCCGTCGCGCGTTCGTGTGTATGAAGGGGCGCCGTCGCGACGGGGTTAGGAAAACATGACCTACATAATATATAATATACTATTTATATAAACTCGTATATATATGAGCACGGAAACATGAGTGCCACGCGACTATTTACAACCCTCTGTGAAGAAATTTCCGCCGTACTACTCTCCACAGCTACTCCACACACACTCGCCAACACACATATACACCCGTAAACATAATATACACATCACACACATGTTCAACTATATACACCACTCGAACCGAGTCCGTTTTGGGGGCCGACAATCAATTATACATTACATAATATATTATATTGTACGCGTTATTTCGACCACACTTTCCGGGATGGAAGACATTCCACAGAGATCGTTTTATTATTATTATTATTATTATGTGTGGGAAGTCGTATATATATTATATATGTATACTATTGCGCAGAACCAATGACTATCCGTGTGCTGCTGGTTGCAGCCCGGAACGAGATTCTATTAATTGTATGACGTGTATATATATATTATGTATGAAGTGAAGGATCGTTTAGAAAGAGAAGTGGTGATGGCATGCGAGGCAGGCAGGCAGGCAGGCAGGCAGGCAGGATATTAATAATATTTAGTCCTTCAACCAACCGTGCCGTGTTATTAAAATTCCCCACCATGTAGAATATGTGGGTGGTATGGGTATGAGAGAGAAAGAGAGAGTAAGTGTGTATGAGAGAGAGAGAGAGAGAGAGAGAGAGAGAGAGACAGACAGAGACAGAGAGACAGAGTATGTGTATTCGCGGGCGTGGAGACTTCAGCTCGGTCGGGGTGCGTGGAGGTAATTCTATCTGCACAACGGTCCTGGCAAACGTGCGCCGTTTATTAATAACACGAATTAATTCATCCGTATGCGACCACTATAGGTACAACCAAATTGCCTATAATACCTATACAACCCGCGGCTACCGTCAGTCATATCGAACGAATCGATTTAATATTTTAATATCCAACAGCGTGTATCGTTTCCGTTGATTAAACTTCGCGTTTTCAATACCTGTATATAGTGTCTAACAATTATTATTATTAAAATGCGATAATATCGTTATAGCGTACTGGTAACGAGTCAGAGTTCTGGTCTACTATTAATTGTGTAAAGTTAAAAAAATATTAAAAGATGTGATCACACCTTATAAATTATGATTCGCCCACAAAAATGTTATAGTTATAATAATAATAATATTATAGAAATGATTACAATATTTTGAGACAAATAGGTACATCATATTTTTTAACAAAATAGATATTGTTAAGCCCCTACACGCCCATGTACCGAAATTGCCTACACATCGCGCCGGCCAATGTTTAAACTGCGTGTTCTAAAAGAAAAAAAACGAATTTAAGAATGATTTAACCATTTTGACTCTCGACAAGACTGTAAGAAATATCACACTGTTTGACAGTTATTTTTATTCACTCTGGATTTTTTACGAGTCATCTATGCTTTTTGCCTCCCCTCTCATCCTGCAAATGAGCTGTTACCTACAACTCCACGCCGACAATACCGCGGTTACATAACTTCTTATCAGGGTGACGTTTGGGCTCGATGCAGTGAGAGCCGACAAGCAGAAACAAATCGCGTTGTTTCGTATAATATAGGCGTTCGCGGTTCGCGTGTCGAGACCTATCAAATTCGTTCCACTCTGCGCGTGTCGCAACAAAGGGCAATAATAACTACCAAACCTCATAATAAAACACAAAATGCGATAGAACCAAAGGGAATAGCGGTACCAGCTCGACATATACGGGCATAGCTATGGTAGGAGTAGATATTCAACTATAATAATAATATAATAGGCGTGTTTGCGAAGTATAATACACAAAACGGTTCACATAAAAATGATTTAACAACGTCAGCCGAATGCCGATTGCACGCGAATGGAGTATGTTAGAGGTGTACCGCTTCTGTCGCGACGATTCTTACGACATTAATATAAATATTTTTACGGAGTTACCTGAGGCGGTGGACTATTGTGTAGTTAATTTCCCGTCGAAAACACTATACCAATGTATTACGCGTAACGTAATTCTATGTACATCACTCGCGAGCCATTTTAGTTGTTGTATACTTTACGATGTCTTATAATATGAAATAAACACAATATGAGGAACAAGAACGGACGCGTCGAAATAAATTGATCAAAACTACAAGGTCCGATAGTATATTAACGATAGCCACGATGTTAAATCGTTACAATAAAGTAGGTAAAGGTACTTACTTGATGGTTAAAGAACAAAGCAACAAACCAACAATAATGATAGATGCATATTTTGTAATAACATTTTAATATACAGAGTGATATGCCAAGCATACTCACCCTCTCCCTATTTTTTCCTTAAAAAGTAAATGTATTAAAATTCTGATTTTTTTATTTTTAGATAATATACTTGAAATCCATATTGTCAAATTTTTGAGATTTTTTTTAAAACGAAATGCGATACAAACTTCTGTTTTTAATGCATTTAACCCTCTTATAATGCTGTACATTTTTCAGTGGGTAATATTTTTGAAAATTGTTATATAGGTATATATATATATTGTTATACCCAATTTAATATTTGAATGAGTAATTTCTCAGTAATAAAAATGGTTGAACCATTAGATAATATGATAAGTCCTTTAAAATAATTGTTCACAAATATAAAATAAATGGTGTACCTATCTATTATATAATATATTATTTATTATACTTGGACCATTTTTACAAAATTCAAATTTTTTTAGATCTATATCGATTACCGACATTTTTAAATCACGATAATATTACAGCTCCCAAGTATCTTCCGAACCTTTTTACATAGAACTATAATATTATCCTTACTACGAAAACTTAGTCAACTCAAAAACTAGTCATTCAAATTTTGATTTTGATATTTTTTTTAAATTACCCTCTGAATAATTTACTGTAGAAAAGGTGGCACTTGTATGAAAAACAGAAGTATGTAAATCCACAGAGCACTCTTTAAATAGAACAAGAAAATCCCCAGAAATTGAAAATATGCTCTTTAAGAGTATTTAAAAAATTTAAATAACTGAAGTTAAAAGGATAATATGATAATCATGCTCGGTAAATCACATACTACGAGGAGACATAGGTAGTAGTCACCGAATGTCAAACAATCAAATCACCATCAGCTATAATTCTATATTAATTTAACTCGTGTATAATATTATACAATATATTATTTACTATAGTTTCTGGTTTTGGACACATTAACCTTTGGTATTCACTTCAACATTATGTATTTTCGATTCGTTTGATCAAAACAGTATACGCATTACAATTGATAACAATATAATTTTTTTTCAGCCCGATAGTTAGTTTACAGCTCCGACTCTCCAATCTGACGGATTTCTTGCTTTTTCTTCATAAAAATATAATAAATAGCAATAATTTTGCATACATGCTTTTCATTTATTTATATAAGTAATATTGATACGACGGATGTGAATATTCCATGGGTGTGGTAATACCAGGTACACAGAAAATATCGATCAATATTCATAACTTATTTTGTAGAAAGAAGTATAATATAACACTATAATATATTTTTATTTTGAGATATCGATTTAAACAGAATGTGTGTACGTATGTGTGTCATAAAAAAAGACATGATATATTTTCTTATAAATAGTTCAGTAAAATAATACATGTAACATTTTTTATAAGTCAACATTTTCAGCGCCGAGTGGCAGATAATCTATCATATTGTGGTAATACTGACAAGTAATTAGTGCTCAGTGACAATAATATATTCAGCCCGACTTAAATCAGACTGATAAAAACTTTACTATTGAATTCATGGTTATATAATCTATAGTATATAATTTATAGTAATTTGTTTCTTAAATATAATACTATTTACTTGTGATTTTTTTGTTTCAATTTATTAAATTTATTATTGTTTTCAGTGTTCTTAAGTATCTCAATTTTCAATCTTTTCAAACGTATGCAGTAATATTACTGAAAGGATTTTTAATTTTTTTTTCTTAAGTGTGTACTTTATAAGTTATAAGTTATAACTACTTGTAAAGAAAAAAAAATGTTCTATCTTAAAAGGTATTTAAAAATGTATTCCGATCGAATATAATAATATTAATAACACAGAACGTACTGCATCACATATTTTTTATTTATACCCAGGGGCAGATTGTATAGAGAGCATTAAGGAAAAGTGCGCAGTGTCTGGAATTTTGGAAACCTCCACGAAATACCTTAGGTTTTTTTTTCGCTGATAGATAAAAAAAAAATTTAATGTATTTAAAAATATTACAACTACATCATGACAGAAAGAAAATCGATTATTGTTTTATACTTATTTGTAAATAATCGGTGGTGAAGATATGCTTTTTTCAAATATTGTATTAGATAGCATGACGACAATTTAAAGGGACAAAGAAGAAAAATGTATTAAATCCAGAGACGAACAATCTTTTTTAACCTGCAGGACAATCAAAATTCTAAATCCGGTATTGTGTATAGGCACCTAAATACCTATGCAAGCATATCGCAAAGGATACCACATATATAATATACATATATGTATACTTAAGCAGTACTAACCATGTACACAGTCTATCTGTTTGTTGAAAACGACGACCATATTATACCTGAATTAATATTATAATACATTGTTTAATAATTTTAAAATACGTGATAACATTATATTATTATTATAATATAAGGCACTGACGTTTTAACATATCATTGCAGGGCCCCCAGTAGAGGTCGGAGTCACCATGTATGTTCTCAGTATAAGCTCCGTGTCCGAAGTACTAATGGTACAAACATGAACGATAATAATAATATAATATAATAATAATATATTATACTGTTACTTTTTTAAAAATGTTTCGTGTTTTTTTGATAGTTATTAACAATATGATAATATTGTACGAACGACACAATATTATTATAATTTAATATGCATTATATTATGATGTTTTTGATGAGTGTTTTCTACATATATATAATTATTATGCGCATACATTATAATATTTACTACCTATAATATAATATTATACTGACGTATTTCGGATTTTATAATATATTGTTGTAAGCTACTATAATATATTTTATACCGATTTCGTCCGTAATCATACGCACCTATGATAATATAATATTATATCGGTATGATGATATTATATACCGATGCTTTTTTTTTCGCTTCATCGTTTGAAAATCCTAAACGAAAACGACTTTTTTTTCCATATACCTACCTATACCTACACACAAGCAACGCGTATACTTTCGTTATTGGTATACTCACTATTATTTTGATGTTGCGTACTGTTGCTAAGTGTTCGTGTTGTATTATAATACATGTTATTATACATCAAATTAACGATCACACACAATTAATAACAATATAATAATATTATGATAACAATAAGCGATGCGTTTCAGAATGGGACTAAATGACGTTCCCTGCATGCAAGTCCGTTGCTTTGCCAACCGGGTGCCGCTCCCTATTACATAATATATAACATGATATTAACGACGTTTGCGTTATATATCGCTTAAAATATTATTATTATTATTATTATTATTATTATTACTATATGTTATTTTACTATACGATAAAAATATAATATATTATAGCCGCGTATGACCGGAAGAGCTCGAAAACCGCAGTCCATCGGACACGGTCACGCAGCAGCTGAAATAATATATAATATATTTATACGATGGCGAGGGATATATCGCGAATTCGTACCATTCACATGAACACAAAATGTGTAACACATAAAATACCATCTGTATAACTCGAGTATAATATATATTTCGTGTTTTGCCTCTGTATAATACTATAATAATATAATATAATATTATGATATTATTATTATGAACACCAAGGCGGATACTCTGCGTTTTGGGAAAGTATCATATTATATATGTACCAAATTAACGTTTTCAGTGTAAGTAGCTGGATTGCGAACGTTTTTTAGGTTTTCACTATCCTCATCTTCCTCTGGCTGACCTTGCTGTGTTTTATTCGCATTTTTTATTCTTATTATTATTTCTATGTAGGTACATGAACTTTATATATTTTTTGGCGTGTAAAGAATTTCAACAATCATTAAAACGACGCCATTTTTACGAATCTATTCTCTAGTGGTACCTATACCAACGGGTTTTTTGTTGGTTTTTTCACTAGCGTTTCATAATTTATTGTGTCTATCTAGTCACTTTTTTACTATCTACTTTTTTCCAGTGTTTTTTTCGTCTTGGCAGATAAAACTTGATCAAATGTATTATCGATGTTATGATGTACAATAATGTTATATTAAATATTATACTCTTTATTAATTATTGTCATTGCTTCCTCAATTCGGTATTATAATAATGTAATACATCAAATGGATTTATACAGAGTGGTTAACCAATTATGCTTCCCCCCATTTTTTAAATGATGAATTTTTTTAAAATGTAAATATTTCTAAAACGATACTTGAACTAGTAGTCTTTGAGTTATTTACATTTGAAAAGGTAAGAATAATATGTTCATAGTATAGCGATAATTAGAAAACGTATTTTAGTAATTAATATTTTAAACTATAAACATTTATATTTTGTCTAAATTATTCAAGTATTATAATAAATACTCATGTCCCATATTGCATACATTTTTATATTTATAAGACAATTTTTAAGGACTATAATACTTAGTAACTATATTTTTACTTCAATAAGTAAAAAATGTTTTCTGATTTAAATATTTTAATATAGTTTTACGAAAACGCTTGGTGAATTTAACACTGTAGAAGTGAAGAGTACACATCTGAGTTTAATGGAATCAAATCCTTCCGGAAGTTTCCAAGATCGGACGCAGTTCAAAATATGTACAGATTAACATGTACAAATTAGGAAGATTGAAAGACGTATAATTGTCATACGTATAGTGACTAGAGTGTGAAAAATCATTCGTCCTTTCTTCTTTTCTTTGCTCCCCTTACCCCAACCTGTCTCACCATCACACCACATTTCTACCTATTTTCAAATAACTTATACACTAGGAAAACGTTCGCAATCGCGTTTCGCCAGTCGAATGCAAGACGCGCGTTCAATGTTTGCGAAACGAGTAAAATATATTATTATATTATAAACTATTGTGCACAATATTTACAACGACACGCGTGTAATATTCTATACCTACGTCATGTTTCTAGTGGCTTGCTGCAAACGACGTGATATTAGATATGTTTACACATTTATATATATATCTAACATCTATGTATACAGTTACTATTGCGCAGGTAGTTACATATATTACTCCAATAATATATAATATATATAGCAATACAACATAAGCTATGTATTACATGTACGATATATTATTGTTATAAAATAAGTGACTATATTCGCTTCGTAAGTTCTGAATTGAATTCGAATAACGTTTCCCATTGCTACGATATTATATATTTACATATATGTATAATGTATTATAGTATAGAGAGTGTTTTTTTTTTAACGGTACCGAGCAATATCTTATACACATATTATATTATGAGATCCCTTCACCGTACATGGGTACACGTCATGCATATATAATTGTCAATGCAGTGCATTGTGTTTCCACGTATGGGTACGTCAATTGAATATTATATTATGTGATAAATAGCACCAAGAAACCACACCCTGTATAGACTTATTTGATACTATATTCTGGGTTATGGGTATGTATTACATTCATATATATGTTAGCGTTTAAGTATGAAAATAAGTATAACCAGTGATTCTAAACAATCCCAGATTGGTAATTGTTAAAATATACACACCTAATTGCAAAAGAGTAGATAAATTGTATAATTTATAATTTTGATGTTAAAAATATTGATTATACTGAAGGAAAATATTATAATATTTTAAATTTGAATATTTTTATATACATTAAGAACAAAATGGAAATTTGAATACAAAATATAAGAAAAAATGAGAGTAAAAATGTATGAATACATGAAAATATAAGCTAAGTAAACAAATACGTACAACAATTTAACTATATGGATACGGGATACGTAATAATTATATAATTTGTTTATAGTAAATTTTAAAACTCGATAATGAAATATCTACCATTTATTATTAAAATATCAATTTGGTAACATTTTCAATACCTACATCATTTTTAAATATAATAATATTATTTACGCAAATAAAGCAAGAGTTAATTTCGTTATGCTACGTACGTGTATCGATGAAAAAGTGTTGATGTGTAGATATCATTGTTGTTATTGTTTATTATTTAAAAAAAAATATCAATCTAATCGTCGAATTTGTAGTTATCGACAACGCAAACTACACCAACTAGTTCACACACCACAGCCATGTAATATTGAATCCTAACTATTCGAACTTTCAATGTTCACTATATAATAGAACATTCACAAGAAATGAATAAAAAAAATAACTAGCTACATTGTAAATTATCATATCGCAAAGGTTTATCATCTTTATTTGCTTAGTGTATAATATTTCATCTATTTCATACTTTTACCGCTAACATAATGTCTATAATACACAGCCGGTGAGTGGTAAGGGGTTTCATTATTATTATAGGTGCACATGCCACGTCGTACGATCTAATAAATATTATAATATAATCTGCCTAGGTATAGGTAGGTACAGACAAACTACGTCAAAGCTGTTTGTAGAATGACATTCGGGGACGAGAGAAAAACATAACATTTTTATATTGGATCGCGAATGACGGCGATAAACGTATTCTTATTGTTAAATTCGATTCCCAGTAGGTAACTATATCTCGGTAATATTCGAATACGTCAGTTTAAAAATATATTTCATCCTGCAGCGTTGTTCTTTGGAATCGACATGGCGTTCAACAGCTGCAGGTAATGCACATATAACACGTCATACATTTTGAGAGCGACTATTATCGGCTTTCGGGATTTACGGCGAGCCATCTTGTTTCTGTTTTTATTCCAAACAAATTTACATATACAACTTAAACAGTTTTATTCTCCACCACTAATACGCATATTTTTCCACTTTGAGTTTACAATAATTGTATTCTGTCAGCATTCTTTACACAGCATTCACGTCAGATTTAAATATATATTATATGTACATTGTACATATATAAACGTCTTAATGTCCAGAACATTATCCATAAAACCAGTAATAAGTATCAACTTCAACACCCGGTGGTTAAAGTGGGAAAAAATCGTAAGGAGGACATTAATAGATACTAAAAAATGATAAGCGTCTCGAACCATATTTTTCTTATGTATTTCATTTTTCAATCATAAATACCATTTTTTTTTTTATAAGTAACTACTCATTTATTTTGCAAGAATCACACTATTTCGAATCTCTACTATTTGTGCGATAAGTAGAAAATATATACATAATTTATACAGCGTTGGCCAGTGAAACAAACGGTTTTAAAATCCTTTTCATATTCCCACTCTGTAGTTAGAAATATATAACTGACATAATGACGAGTAGAGGGGAATATAGATATATCGTATATAGTAAGTTCTGATTTTTTCGTTAATTTTTTTTTAATCAATAATCAATATTTATATCTTGAATATAATAACCGTGAAAAAAAAAACAACGAAAAATAACCAAACAAATAAAATATTGTTAATTTCATTGTATTGAAATAAAAATTTAATTAAAATTACAGATTTCGAACAACTTAGATATCTTATCTACTTAATTCCTTTTCTCAAACTAATAATTGATGTGTAGAACTATCTTGAATAAAAATCATAATATTAAAAAAAAATCATAGATTATACGAAACTGATTACGATCAGTACACAGAATTTAGTTTCATGCACCTAATCTGGTATAATATTTTCGAACGGTTTATTAAAATAGGTATTCTCCATTCTAGCTGTTATGGAATAGATGGTTGGAAAATGGGAGTTTTTTAATATTCCGAAAATAACAAAACTAATATAGAAGAATGATTACTGTTATTTCATTATGAATACATGTTCTTACAAAGTACATATTTTAATTAAATTATTCATAAATACTTCGATTTTATCACGGCAGTCACTAATAATTGTAAATGATTATAATTCGTTTAGTTTAATCTGCGTCCGTGCAGTAAAATTTAATAATGACCGCAAAACCAAACTACAAATAAACGGTTATTAATGCTCTACCTATTACCTATACTATAAAAATTCCGATTATTTTTAAGCGTGTGCTTGCTTTTATCTAATCAATGGTCAATAGAAGATTCAATATTTCAAATTGATTAATAATTATATTAGAATACCAACACTATTTCCATAGAACTAAAAAATTTTCCAAACAAATAAACGACTCAAAATTTGTAAAAAAAAAAGTTACACCCGCCAACTTTTTGTATTCCTTTTTATTTCATAATGAACAATAATAAAATTTATTCCTGTACCAAAAACATACGTCAAGCTTAGGTTTTATTACACAATCATCATATTTTGAACATTTCTCAAAATTCCCATCACATAATAAGACGTATGGCTAAGGTTACCGCGGTCGTTGTAATATAAGTACAATAGATCATACAATATTTTCTCGTCGCGTTTGTGCTAATAGGAGAGTCCCGGTTGGTCCGGCGTTCGTTTGCATTTTGAGTATACCCCTAAACGTGTTACATTACCTACATATCATTATTATTTCAGATGGTCCCGCGAACGTGTGTCACCCTGCCTATAATATTATAGTTACATCTAATATTATAGGTAGGTACATGTTATAATATTATACATATTATTACACCGTTGTGTTTTCGCGGTCAAAGGTTATTCGAAATTCGGAGCTGTAGTATAATTTCCATACACAGGGAATTCCAAATTTTGTTTCACATAAATGGTGGGATCACGTAAGAACGAACCATTTCTGTCACACGAAATTAGAAAGACCTTGTATATTACCCTGCAATATAGATACCGATGCCTTAACACGACATTACTATTATAAAACGAACTGAAATATTATATTATACCGATAAACGTTGAACAATAAAATATTGACACTAATTTATTATTTCTTGACAATTTTTTTTCTTCAATTTTCAGTAATTTTTGGTATTTTATCTACGATCTTATATTATGTAGGTAGTAGGTACCCATGAACATGTAATAATAATATGTTAGCTCAACGCATCGTGAGAAAAGTAAATAATATAATCGGAATAATAAATTGTATCTAATTTATGGGTACCTGACTAAATTATATTTCTCGATGAGCATCGAATTTCGAATATTCCTTTATTATATGTCACATGCGCGTTTAACACAATACTGTTAAACAGTAACAGACCGTTTGAAAGAGTAAAATTTGTGCAATATTATACTTTTGTGAAGTAGTGAATCTATTTACATATAAATATTTAATATTACGATATTATTGTTTTTGGTGTTTCGATGTTGGTTTTTATCATATTATATATTTATACATTGAATTTTTGTATTTTGATTTGGTTTTTCTAAACCCCCTTAAATCCTTATTATATATATATATACATGGTACAATACTTGTTATTCAAAATTGAATGTCCGTCAGTAGTAAAAAGTTTATGTATATGTATATTGTGTATACATAATACATATATATATATGATATGTATAATATAAAGTATACACGACGTTACAAAACGGCAACGAACATAAATAAAGTGGAAAAACAAAAAGTCCGAATGCATAATTAATGAATAGGATTATAAATCAACATATACATTATACACACTACATAATATATACATATATTATATACACACATGCAGAGAGTGATCCACTTAACTGGCTACTCTGATTTTCCAAGTCATGTTTTGTGGGATTTTATTTTTATCTAGTTTGAAAACATTTTTTGAACACTTTATATGTCGTTAAAATATAATTACAAATAAATACAATAAATGGTTTTTAAAAACAGCCCACTACCTATGTATTATTTGTTTTTAATTTCATAACCGGGATCGCAATACTTTTCTACAAATGTAAAATATAAAATGTAATAAACATCGAATAATTGGTAGGTTCCTTTTTTCTTTATCAATTATTAATTAGCATTTGGAATGAATTGAATGAAATTAAAATTAAAATGTTTAGTGATTGTTTCGGGTAGATAGTTAATTTCTATGGCATCATGTCCCTTTGCACCAACCATGGTCGTAATTAAAATTTATAGATATAGAAACTAGAGTCCTAGAAAAAAAAACCAAAGTTCCCAGATCTACAATTATGAGCGTCACTAGAGCTTAATAGTCACAAACTTTTATTAAATCAAAGTTCGAAATAAACCCTACAATAAAAGAGTCCCTCTAATTGACATTAGAAAAAAAAGTAAACAATAACATGGAATAATATTTTATTAAATTTTATAACTGTAGGATACGTTTATATTTTTTAGATACAAATCTTCATAAAATATCTATCATCATCGATAGTTTAAAATTATATAACTCTCTTAATCCCTATATTTTCTTAAGCCAGTTCACTGAATTGATTTTGAATCCTGTTAGTTCCACATAATTATAATGCGTAAATAAAATTGCATAGACCTACATTCAAAAATTAGAAAACAACCTGTTTTTTACTGTTTTATATCGAGCTATTGATGACAAAAGCTGTTTAGTTATAAATAACAAATTTTATGTAACGAGCTTAAAATATTATAAAAATCACTATACAATTTTTGAAGGGTTTTTTCAAAATGTAAATTCGTTTGCCCAATTTGTCATCATCTTCCTACTTTTACTGTTCACTTCACGTTTACTTCAAAAATACAAATTCTCGACTTCGAAATTTAGTGCAATCGGTTAAATAGATCACCACGCAGTGTATTATAATAATATTATAATATTATAACTGCCATTTGTGTGTATGTATGTATGTATGTGTGGTATATAATTTTGGTTAGTCGGGGGGCAAGGGCTGTGGAATACCCGTCTAGACGCGGGAAGGGCATCGGAGGGGGGCTCGGTAAATGAAACAAATTCATATTTTTATTTTCTCCCGCCCCCTCCCCACGTAATACATTCATCCACTCAGCCTCGTTTCCGGGAGCCGCAGATAAGTCTCTGCACTGTTCTACAATGGAGCATAACATAATAATATTTGGTCATTCCCCGGAAATAACAGTGTATAATCATATATATGATGTACCTATACTATGCTGAGCTGTATAATAGTTATTATACTCAAAAGTACATAATATATTATAATATTGTGATATTATTTTAAACAAAGTTTATGTGCATCGACCTTTATTATATTGTCGTCCGCCGCATTGCGTTAACACCGCCGGAGCGAGCCAATAAAGTATACCACAAAATGTAAAGAAAGATGGCGAAAAGGGCAAACCTTTTTCGTTTTTTTTTCGGAAAACCATCCAAAAATCGTTTTCTTTTTTCGGCAAAGGTCACATCCGTTTCAGCGTTTGAATTTCAATGAGTTCATTCGGCTTGCGCAGTGGTTACAGATCCCACCTGCTGTAACATACGCAATTTGGCTGAATTATATTATGTTGACCTTATATATTTTATTCTTCCGGTTTATAATAATGAGAACAAATATGTAGGTACTTTTAAATGTAAATAGCAAATTATGAAAATATTTTTGACTGTAACGTGCTTCAAAATAGTTCACCGAGGTCTGCATTGCTACATGGGTAGAAACTAAGTACTAAACAATATTTAGATATTCTCTAGTATTAAGGGTAAAAACAAGAATTCGATTTTTTTAATAATTCATTATTATTACCCAATGATAATATTTATACATATTATTATTGTTATAGAATAAAGTGCTTTTTATCTCGTTAAAAATTTCAAAAATATTTCGCTCTACCATTAAAAGACATATTAACATTATATTACATTAGAAGCAGATACGTGGCCAGGAATCGTGTGTGAGAAGGGTTTTCCAAATTATCATTTTTCCTTTACAATTATATACATGAGCATAATATTAAAATAGATCACCATCAACAAGTCAAAATTAATGTCGCTTTAATTTACCAATACTACAATTTACCAACATTATTAATTAAAGACGAAAAATAATGTAGGTTAGGTACAATTACTTTTTATGCTATTAATAAAAAAGTAACAAATAACTATCACAGATTATGAAATATTGTGTTTATTTCGGTGACTTTATTTTTACGGTTATTGCAAAGTGCAAACATAATGTAAGATACAGAAATGGTGACATTTATGGAATTTACGTTACTGTTTTTATAGTAAAATGTATTTTAGTTGTTTCAATTTTTGAAACGTTCTTTTTAGGGACTTCAATTTTCGACCCATTGTTCATATCAATTTGATAATTTGCAATTAGCAATTTTCTATTTTTTTTTTTTATTTTGTAGAATTAAAATTGAATATAAATCTATATAACAAAATAAACCGTAGGGAGAAAAAATTTCTATCAAAGAAAAACAACGATTTAATCGCTAATAATATTATATTTATAATTGTATTGAAAACTTAACCATAATATTGATGAATGCCTACAGCGACAGTAGCTGGTTTTGCTTAGGCATTTTCGATCGTTGCACTACCTACTGTACTGTCTGACTGAACTGTAGTGATTACAAAACCTTTTATCATGGAGAGGTGAATTTCCTTGCAAGCAAACATATCCCCTTAAATATATAACATGATGATAGCATCGTTTAGACAAGCATAAGCCGAGAAAGTAAAACGAAAAAGCCGTTAGAGTTATAACCGAGGCCGTATAGTTTTCAACGCCCACGAACCCTTCCTGCGATAACCCCTCCCACCTGGCTACGTAAATGTGGATTAGAATTAGACTGGTGAAAATATTTAGATAATAATAATTATAGCAATGAACGGTGGATTACTAAATATGTTTTCCCCTCCGTATACATATTATTATTTTATTAAACGTTTTCACACCATTTAGCTTTCATTCTAATATATTATTGTACTATGGATGTTCCGTGCTAGCCGACAAGTGGTGCACGGTCAATTAAAATTGCATGTTCAACGCATGTTAGATAGATTGCATGACACGCAACGTTTGAATATCACTGTACTTTATGAGAGAAAAAACTGGCATTTTACCGAACGCACTTACGCAAGTCCTTGGCGTGCGATTTTGGATTTAGGCTTGCTAGCTGCATGTTGTGTATACACATTTTCATTTTATGTGTTTACGGACAATAATTACAATGATAATAATATACCTAGTCTACGTTAAAACTCATACTAATTACTACCTACGTGTAAATTATTATAATATAGTATAGTACACTTCGAGTAAATTATTATAATTTCATTATAAAATTAAAACTATTTTCATTATTATTTAAATTTCATTTTCATCATCAAAATGCAATACCAACAAATTATATAGTTAATAGTAATACTTACATTAATACGTCGAGTATTTGAAACCATCTAAAACAATACCACCTATCTGTTTTTTGATAATATTATTTCAAAACGATCTGATCTCTTACATAATATTGTTACAATTATTACAATACAAAAGTTTGATTTATCGACCACGTCTTACAATATTATAAATTATTAACGTTTCACAGATTCATTTACATCCAAAACCAGGGACGGATTTAGGTATGTGGTGACACCAAATGAATAAACATAACAATACATTTTTTATTTATCAAACAACATTTAATACATATGTTCAACTTGCTACTTATTTAACTAACTTGCGCAACATAGCAAAACAAATCACTCAAATCGAGTAAGTTATATTATCACATGGCGTTGCTTTAACAGAATAGAAGTCACCTAAACATCAATGTGACTTAAATTAAGTAATATGTAATAAAATAACCATGTTAATAATTAATGATTAAAATGAATGCCTGAAAATTGTCATGATTTTATTTTGACAAAATCATTAAGTACTTCAATTTTGAGATTCAAGTTTGCTTCAAATTCCATACAGAACAATGTATAAAATAAAAAACATATTATTTTTTTCTATTTAATTTCGAATTGAAAAATAAAGTTTCAAATCATACAAATTTTTTTATACTTTTAAGTTTTAATTAAATATATTTTTCTGAGTTTACCGTTGAATAATTACTCAACTGTACACCCCCTCCCCCTCCACTAGCTAAATCCATCCCTGTGTAAAACGTTACGCGAAAGGTTTGAAATACTCGACTTGTTATTGTATTTGGCGGATCGGTGCGATAAAATTAATCGTTTTTGTTGTTTTTTTTTCCACGTCGCATGTGTAGGACTTCACGCTCGATTTCTACTTCAGACAGTTCTGGACCGATCCCCGGTTGGCGTTCACCAAACGGCCTGGCGTCGAGACACTGTCCGTGGGATCGGAGTTCATCAAGAACATTTGGGTGCCCGACACGTTCTTCGTCAATGAGAAACAGTCGTACTTCCACATAGCGACCACCAGCAACGAATTCATCCGGATACACCATTCGGGGAGCATAACGCGGAGCATTCGGTAAATGTTACGACACTTAAATAATAACAATTAATATTTTGCCTTTATTGATGAATGTGGACCTACGGTACGAGTGTAAAATAAACAACGGAGTAAAAAGATACGGGGTATTCTATTTAACATAAGACACTTATTATTTCAGAAACTTTACTAACGTTTTTGAAAATATTTATTTTACATAATTTTATGTCGTTACGAAACAACATTTTTGAAAACAAAAATATTTCCACTATTTTTTTTGTCATCATTTTTAAGTTTTTCACTCTTTTAAGTGACAACGTACATTTTTTATTTTATATTCTACAGCAGAATATAATACGGCGCATTTCGATCTATACAAATAACATTTCAGACAAATAGCTTATTATTTACAAGTAGGACTAGGATTTTGATGCACTTTGCATTGTTTTCCAAAGCTCGATGCTCGTCTTATAACATATTATTCTGATATTCGTTTCATATACTTTTGAATCAGAATAAGAAATTTGTATTTTAATATATTATATTTAAGATTGTTACTAATTTTTTTTGTTTTCATTTTCTATTTATTCTTACCCGGTTGAACATGTTCATTATATACCAATAGTTTGTTGAAACATAAATGATCGGATAAAGTGAGATAAAGTTAAAGATAAAGTTCTCAAACTGAGGAGATCAATTGAAAGTTATATGGAGCCTAGAAGTGTTAGAAAGTAGGTTTTACCAATTAGGAGGTATTGGATGGAAATCAATGATTTGTCGCATGACTGTAATCCACAGTAGGTACCTGAGTAATTTAGGAAATCATGTCCTCGTTTGAAGTTGTGTGTAGGACATAGGTGATAGGATATCCAGACTATAAACGAAATCACACGGATAGTAATCGGCTTTGAACTTTTTTTATGATAAATATTACATAAATACCTACATCATAAAATTGTTATTTCCGATTTCCAAATTCCAAAAACGGCGCATATCGTTTTATACAAAGTTACAACTGTCGTAATTCATATAAATGATAGTATATTATATAGCCAGTTACTTTGAAAGTTATTATCTATATCATATTATTGATATCTATTGTAATTTTCAGTAGCACTTTAACATAGCGACTATATAATATATGCGTAGTACTTATCGTGGCGGTCATCATTCTACGTAGGTAACTTTTTTGTTTATGTTATTTCGTTATCATGTTTTTGTTAATGTTTGAAACGATAATATTATAATATAATATATGTACGGCGATTTTATAGTACGACGTGGTACGGTAAGTACAGAGCTAAGGGGTCCAGTTTTAGCCTTTGAAGTCTGACATAATATTTCATTTTCCGGTTAAATTGCAAAATATTGATTTTTTTTAATCGATTGAATTTCAATATTTCAGTTAGTATAAATTTATTATGAATAATAACTGATAGGAACTTTATCCAGATATGTCCTAGGTAAAAGCTTAGTTTATTATTTTTTCTTCTGGTTTATTTTGCTTAGTTACAGCTAATGGGCCGGAACAGTAATATATCTCTACCGTTATTAGTTATGTTACGGTTCAACAGGAATGAATGAAGATTAATTATTTATTTTTATATATTTTTATAAGTTGACTAATTTAGTTTTTATCACTTTACAACGTTTATTACATGTATGAAAGTGGAATGTCTTTTTAGATATGAAAAATATCAAATATTGTGATATTTTTTTACAAAACTGAAAAAATAACTCCATGTTTCAATGGTTATAGTTTATAATTTTTACAATAAGCAACAATAAGGTTTAATTTCTGTTGGGGGGGAGGTTGTAAAGGAGGTCAATCGCTCATGCCACTCTCCGCCTTAAATACACTTATGTGCTACTGGTTGTGTCTATAGCCTCTGCACGACGTAGTGGCGGTATTTAATAACGATTTAATAATATCAATAATAATAATTGTATTGCATTATTTGTACCCACCACTCGTCGAATAACAATGCCTACAGCAACGTACAAGTCGTACGAGTTTAATATTATTATTATATTACACGAAACGGTTTAGGGCGCATTGGCAGGACTACGATAATCGAATTATAATACGTACCTACACGGACCGAGCATGTATAGGTAATATATATTAAATTATTCTACCTACCTACCCGATACCTGGTGTGGTACACTTGAACATGTATAATGTATATATATTATATATTCCTATACGATATTCGGTCCCAGATGAGTACGAAAACACGATATGTCACGAATAGATATATAGGAAGACCGGGGCTAGTTGTCACACGGGTGGGTTGTCACAATATTAATAATTCTGAAACCAGATGGTATTTATGTTAAAATATGTACCTATTGTACATTATCACTATGAAAATAATCATATTTATCTCCACCGTGAGTTGATTGCAGTCATTAACGAATTATAAGACGAAAAAGTAAACTTTAAGTCTATGAGTAATTTTTTTTCGCCAATGCATAAAATATTTGCCATTTATTTACTACTAGCTGAAGTTTTCCAGGCCAAATATTTGTATTTAAGCTCAGTCCTCAGTCCTAGTGATAACTCATAAAGTTAATCTGTTATCAAATACTAGATTGGAGTTTGTTATCAAAAAACTTCAAAGGGCTTGTTTTCACTTGTGTTTAAAACTTTCAAATCTTTCGAAGGTTTAATCTAAGTATGTTTAAATGTGTGACAACTATCTTCGGTATTCCCAAATAATATATTGAGACATACCTAAATACTATATTTAGTGTTATATTTTAGTCAATTTAATATTATAATTTTCGCAACGCGCGTGTGTACCTGTATACCTTTATGTAATATTGTAATGATTTTAATAATATCAATGTATGACGTTTCCGTGTTGTGTATAGCTTGACGATCAACGCGTCGTGTCCCATGAACCTGCAGTACTTCCCGATGGACCGACAGCTGTGTCACATCGAAATCGAGAGCTGTAAGTGTCTATGTGTATCAATGTTATGCGATGCATATTTTATTATTTTATACATTATTGATTGATCGATCGTTATCATACGATAACGACGGTGGAAAAAATCTATCTGTACATTTTTTTCTCGTTAATTTCGGTGTCCTTCTACCCCGCAGACAGCACTAAGCCACGTGCCCGAGGAGAGAAGGACCAGGCACATTGCACCTATATAAATACCTAAAGTATATTAAACAAAAAAATGGAAATTATGCTATATAATAACTACATATTATCAACGATTTTTTGCAGGCAACCATCACGCGAATATGATTTTATTATACTTTTTTCTCCGATATTTTATAATATACATCGCGCACGCACCACATAATATTATATGTTTTGTTTTTACTCAATAATCAATATGGAGGGATCCATTTATAAAGTAAGATATTCATTATTAAAGAAAACACTTAAGTATTTGAAAATATTTCATTTACATAACTTTTAGTCGTTACAAAACAATATTTTTAGAAAAAAAATTAATATTTTTAACTATTTTTTATCTTTATCATTTTTGTTCTTGAATGTCAACATACACTTTTAATTTAATACTTCAAAGCAGAATATATGAGTATTAGGAGTATTACGATCTATAAAACTCAAATTTCAGACGGGGAGTTAGTTACGGGGATAATTCAAATTATAACCCTTATAAACTACTCGTCTGAAATTCGTTATTTATTAACGAGTACTCCAAACAATATTCTGCTCTGGAATAATGAATTAAAAATGCATGTTATCTTTAAACAAAATAAAAAATTTAAGAAACAATAATAATAAAAATATACATTTTTAGAACGATCTTGTTTTTAACGACCGAAAATTATGAGAAAAATATTTCCAAATACGTTAAAAGTTTTTGAATTAACGAGTGTTATACTTCAAACGGATCACCCGGTATATATATCATATTATAATATGACAACTTTTATTAAAATCTGCACACCTAAAAATATACAACACACTTCACACACCTCACACACACACACAAGACAAAGCTTATAATACGCATACATATTTTATATTATATATTTAATAATAATTATAACAATAACAATATATTAATATCATAATATTATGTATAGACTTATCTTAAAGTTTCGCGCGCGTCACACTAACGTCATTCGTATTGCGAAGGCTTTCGGTGAGTGACGCGCGCCGTTCTGCGCGTCCTGATGGTTTTTCATTTTTTGTCACGTTTATTCACAGTCGGTTACACGATGCGTGATATCCGGTACAAGTGGAAAAGTGGTTTTAAATCGGTCGGGATTAGCAACGAGGTGCAGTTGCCGCAGTTCCGAATTCTCGGGCACAGGCAGAGGGCCACCGAAATTAACCTATCTACAGGTAGATTATTGACACGCGACCTAACCATCACGCACGCGCGACTTATAATCGCGTGATTACGCATAATTATAATAATAAATAATGTATACAATATTGTATGGATTTTTACGGTACAATCGATGTAGTATGATTTACGATATGTAATCAACACACGTACCTGCATTGTATATATTATATTAATTTATGGTACGCTTAATATCACAGTAATATGATGTACGAGATAACATCATATTATATACCTCATTCGATATTCTGTCGAGCGCGTGCCCGACACGTGATGGGTGGGTCTCGGGCTCCGAAGACAGGTCTAAACGTTAGAGGTGTGCATTTGTGATTTCCCCAGTTGGTTATACGATGAGAGACATCCGGTATAAGTGGAATGAGGGACCGAACTCGGTGGGCGTGTCCAACGAAGTGTCCCTGCCTCAGTTTAAAGTGCTGGGACATCGGCAGAGAGCTATGGAAATTAGCCTGACAACAGGTAATGTTTCAGACGAAAAAATATCTCCAACGCAAGTATAATAATAATAATATTATGTAAAAATTGTACCTATCCATATAAAAACGTATAATAGTATTGTTTTTTGTGTTTTTGACGTCAATGTATATTAAATAATATGATAATTGAGTAATAATACAATAATAATAAAGTTGCATAATATGAATAATATTATGTACATTACAGCAAACTGTAATTTTTTTCTGAACTACTTTTCCGGAAGAACAACTGTCACATAATTATATCAACAATAATAGTAGTAATTAAACATTCTGCCCTCCTGAAGAAAACGCAGTTAAGCCAAATTTATAGAAATAAAAATTAAGACATTCCGTGTTATTCAGGCTAAATGGCCAATTCCCAACGTAATTAACATACCATGATAAAACGCAGTTTATTTACCATAGCATGTCCTAAACCATAAACAGTCTTTTTGTAAAATTAACTTTTTTTTAAACCAATTCCCTAATTCGTTATTGGGTGTTCACCTACAGTGATTCTATTTGCAATAAAACGGTTTTGCAGTATTCGTGAGCACGATTCACTCAAAACATTAACTTGAAAATCAGATTAGGTATTAGGTACAATTACTTACTTAACATATATTATATTAAAAAATCATTCAGTTATCTGTACTTATCAGTACATTGATAAATGGTAAATTACATATTTTTACTGTTACAGAAACAGTGGCACTGCCCTCTTAAAATGAATTCTTATCGATGCAAAGAGATATTATTTGGCGTTAATGATTAGAGCATTAAAATTAAAACTGATTGAAAATATGAATTACATAAATATATCGATAACGCTTGTTGCTCACAACACGTACTTGAAGTTGGCCCCCCGACTTTGTGCAAAAGTTTTCAAAATTATTGCAAACAATTGTAAATTAATTGTAAATAATTGTAAATCCAATCTCCGAATTTGTAAACACCCCCCTCGGCCGTCGAGTCAAAAATAAATTTCGGGGGGCCAAGTTCACGCAGCCCCCCGCAATCTATCTGATCGCTTTCGGATAAATTGTAAACAATTGTAAATTAATTATAAATAATTGTA